>NC_137014.1:45665264-45670264 GCF_032717465.1 Coenobita brevimanus
GTGAAAAGACAACGAGAAAAGGAACAGAAATGAGAGAGAGAGAGAGAGAGAGAGAGCGGTAGCCTGCTAATCACTCCTCTCCTCGCTGCCATTATCATGCAAATCACCCACATGGATTGGTAAAAGCCCCGCCGAACCTGCTTTGTGGAGCACTGGTCAAAATCAATTGGCCAAAACCCCTCCACTTAATCTTTGGACAGAATTATTTGGGCATTTCACTAATCCTTGGACAATATTAACTAGCGCACTCCTCCAATCCCTGGACAAAATTTACAGTAACTGGACACTTTCCTCTTCATGTCCAATCACTGGAAAGAATTGACCAGCTTCCCCCATGACCCCTGTCCCTCGACAATCAATCAATAACACGATAAATGCCTTACTGATACAATCACTACGGTACTTCAGTAACGCAATAAAAACATAATAAATGCATTAATAGCCCAACCAACCGCCAGACCAGATCAATCAACACCATTAGCGAACTCAAGCACTTGACCTAAAATGGAACCCCAAGTCATGGACGCAGCAATATTATTCAGTCGTCATCATTACTGTCATTATCATCATCAGTCATTATAATCATAATTATCGTAATTAATATTATCATCAGCAGCACCAGAAGCATTATCATCACCAATGTTAACACCACCACCACCACCACCATCATCATCATCTACAACGTAATCTGTATCATTATTACCAACATTCAAACATTATTCTCCTGACCGATGGGCTGGATAGCATACACATACAAAAAAACACGCATAAAAATAGAATACATATCAACATCTGCTTCAATCACTCAATCAAACAATCAATCATCATCATCATCATATTTTCCTTAAAGAAGAAAAATAAAGTTAGGAGCATTACCCCCACCATCGCCATCACTAAAATCCATCATCATCATCATCAACATCATCTATCCGGGGACAAAAATCATTGGCCGATCAACTTCCAATCAAAAACCTTGAATCCCTGTGTCTAATTAAGGATGCCAATTATTGAACGCAGGAAGCGCTCGGGTTTCCTCTCTCCTCACAGGTGAGGAAACGGAGAAAGAGGAGGTGGAAGAGGGGGGGGAGGAATGAGGGAACGGGAGGAAGAGAGGTGGACAATGGGGATGTGATGATGATGATGATGATGATGAAGAGGAGGAGGAGGAGGAGGAGGAGGGGGGGAGGAGGAAGTCGGAACATGAAGGGGAAGAGGATGGACGTGGAGGAGGGGAAGAGGAGGGGAGAGAGAGGGATGGTGGAGCAGGTTAGGGTACGATGGAGGAAATGAATAGGTAGTATAGAGAAAATATAGGAGACGAACAACAGGTAAGCAACAGGAAGGAGTGGGCGTAGCGAAAGGAGATTACAGAGAGAGAGAGAAGGCGGAAGGAAGGCAAGAAAAAGAACGGAATAACAGGGAAGGAAGAAAGAGACGGAGGTAAAGAGAAAAGAGGAAGGAAGAGGGAATTCGGAAGAGGAGTGGGAATATGGGAGTAAAGAGTAGGAACATGAAGAAGCATACAGTTAGTGGTTTGAGGGAGAGTACAGGATCAGGGAAGAGGGGAAGGCAGTAGGTGTGAGAAGAGGGAAGAAGGGAATATGGAAGAGATGCAAGGAAAGGGAAGATTGATGGGATCGAGGGTGGCTGAGTAGAAAGAAAAGAGGGAAGAAGCTGAGTGGAGAGAAAACAATATGGAGAGAAAAGGGGGATGAAGGAAGGTTAAGGGGACAGAAGGGAGAAAAGGAGAGGAATCTGAGTGGAGAGAAAACTGTGGGTACGGAGAGGGAAGGTAGGGACGGAGAGGTTGAGTGAAGAGAAGAGAGGGTGGGTGGGGAGAAAGTAGGGATGGAGGGAAGCTGAAGGAAAAGAAGGCAGGGGCAAAAGAAGACTACTGTAAGTGGAGAGAGGAGGAAAAAAAAGTGTGAGTGAAGAAAAAGAGAAGGTAGAGACTGAGGGAAAAACGTAGGGATGGAGGGAAAAAATGAATGGTTTGGTCCCCCTCCCGACAAAAACTAAGGTCACATGATATACAGCTTCTGGGTCGGAGGACGGGGCCTTCGAGTGGAAAGGAGGAAAGGAGGGAGAGAGAAATGGAGGGATGGAAAAAAGGGAGAGATGGAGAGAAAAGGGGGATGTATAGTGAGAAAGCGGGGATGAGGGGATGCACAAAGAGAGGGTGGGTAGGTATTGGGGAGAGGGGTAAGGAAATGAGGAAAAGATGGGAGAAAAACGCAGTGACGCTGAGGAGAAGGGAGAGAGAGAAATGGGGAGAATGATGCGAAGGGAAAGGAATGGGAGGGAAAAGGAGAGAAGTGGAGGACTGAAAAAAGGAAAGTAAGAGATGCAGAAGAATGAGAGAGAGAGAGAGAGAGAGAGAGAGAGAGAGAGAGAGAGAGAGAGAGAGAGAGAGAGAGAGAGAATAAAATATAAAGAGAACAGAGAAACAGATGACAAAATGGGCAGGTGTGTTTTATGTGAGGTTATTCAATTAGTCAAAAGAGGGGAGAACAATACGCTAGGTGCTGGTGGAGAGGGACGCCTTCACGGGGTGTAACCAATTCGACCGGGCGGTGGAAATGTCTGGTTATATACATACAAACGTCACCTTGCTCCCTCCCGATCCCCCTGAAAGGAGGATGGTGGTCTTCAGAAGGGAAACTTCAGCCTGCATTCCTCTGGGTTCACATTCAAATAATGGGACCGGGGTAGCCAACGTATGAACTTAACAAACCCAGTCACTACTAATGACCCTACATTGATGTAACTGTCTGGAGATGATGACGATGATGATGATGATGATGATGATATTTGAGTCACTGCCACACAAGCGCACTAAGTCAATATTTAATAGATTAAATAACAAATGAAGAGTATTTTAGTTGTAAGGTGCACTGTAAACTGAAAAAAAAAAAATGCGATTAGAAAGCCTCTCAACAGCTCTCCTGCGCCGGACGGAGTGGACCGACTAAGAGTGTAGCAGTGCGCTTCTGCTCATGTTACTCAAAAGACGTGATCGACGGGATGTAACGAATCGCAGGGGCAGGGATGCTGCATTAGCCGAATCCGAACGCCGGACGAAACACTGAGCCTTGTTTCATCCCGTCGATCACATGTTACGTAGCCTCACCCTCCACCCCTCCATCACCCCTCCCCCAAGCCTGTTCCCATATTAGTTTTCTTTTTTTTAAATATATCCAGCGGTTTTAAAATTCAAACCAATCAAATGGATTTATTTTTTAATTTTTACTCCATATCTGGCGTTTTTTTAAAGTCCTGTCTACCTGATTTCCTGATCAATTTCCTCCAATCGGGCGAATTTCTATAATTTCCGTTGGGCAACCTTCGTGATAAGACAGCCCGACATCCGAGCTCAGTGTTATCACGAAGCATTGCAAAAAATATATACACAAAGACACACACAAGCTCTAAATAAACCTCATCATATAAAAAAGCAACGAAATCTACAGGTATGCTAATTATCCAACCCGGTACCTAAAGGACCTGACGGACATACGTATTATCAAAGAAAATAACAGTAATCAATTTCACTGATGCTACCTGGCAACATACAAAGCACACGGAACACATAAGACACTTTTTTCAATCAAAACATTAGAAAAAGATGTGTATTAATTCCGTATATATATTTTACAAAAAACTAATATACTTACGCATTATCAAAGCATATAATAAGAAGCAATCATTTCTGATAATTACATAATCGCCAACATATACCTCTCCACACATCCCCTCTCCTTCTCCACCCAGCCCCTCCCCCTCTAATCGCCATAAACAGACGATTTTTCTTACCGATGTATTTATTTTCTGTTTCTCTGACCTTTGCTTTCAATGTCGTGATTAAGTAGCCTAGCTTCGAGTCCCTGCGCTCTGGATCTGGCTGAAATGAACTGGATAACAGATATTTTAAAGATAATTTCGCACTTTAAAATATTTTTTATTTAACCTAAATTATTTATGGAGAGTAGGGAATGAATAAAGAAACAAAGACGGAGGAAGAGGAGGGGAGAATGGTAAAGACGACAAAGAAAAAAAAAAGGCGGAGGAAAGATGTAGAGAAGGAAGGGGACGAAATACTGGTGGCAAAGAGGGAACTGAGGAGCAGAGGGAAGACATAGAGAAATAGCAAGGAGGAAAGGAGTAGATAAATAATATTACTCTATTAACATCGGACTCGTAAAGATGATATATACATTTTAAGAGAGTGAGAAAGAGAAAGCAAAAGAGAGAGAGAGAGAGGGAGGGGGGGGGTAAGCGACGGGAGGAGTCTCATGATTTAAGTGCAGAGAAAGATTTATAAACTAGACAATACATCATGGACATCGTTACCGCCACGACACACTGCAATCACGGGAGCACTCAAACCCCCCTCGGGGGGAGGGGGGAGGGGTTTACGACCTAGTGGGCTTGACTGGTTCGTAGGAGGGGCCTTGGTGGGGAGAGGCTACGGTGAGATGGGGGTGGTGGGGGGCGATGTATGTGTGGGGGTGGTAGTGGATTGAGGTGATTGTGGTGGTGGTAGTTTTGTGTGTGTGTGTGTGTGTGTGTGTGTGTGTGTGTGTGTGTGTGTGTGTGTGTGTGTGTGTGTGTGTGTGTGTGTGTGTGTGTGTGTGTGTGTGTGTGTGTGTGTGTGTGTGTGTGTGATATAGGGTTCTGGATGGGTTAGGAAACGACTTTGGAGGTAGTGGGGTGTACGAACGTGGGGTTGTGGTTTGGTTAAAAAGAGGGTCGGCGGGTGGAGAGATGCGTGAGTTGTGTGTAGCGGAGTGTTGGGTTGTGGAAATGGTGGTTGGTTTACCTAGTAGCCACGTAGATTTACTCCAATCACATTACACAGGCTCATCAAATTTCATGCAGCCATGATTTAGTATTGAAGTTGTGAAAGTTGCCTACCTCCGTCAGATGAAAACAGCCAACTATAATATTGATCTATTGTTACAACTCAGAACTCAGCATTCACAATGGAGAAAAAGCAATTT
>NC_137014.1:45675264-45677764 GCF_032717465.1 Coenobita brevimanus
AGTAATAATAATAATAATAATAATATGCTTAAAGTACCGTTATTTGTGACTGATGATTGTGATTGTGGTAATTATGACTTGTGGTTGTTGTGGTTGGCCGTTGTGGTAGAGGATTGTGGTGGTGATTGACATGATTGTGGTAATTTGGTCTCATTTTATATCATCAAAACTTGTGCTGCCATTACGAGAGAGAGAGAGAGAGAGAGAGAGAGAGAGAGAGAGAGAGAGAGAGAGAGAGAGGCGGCAGATTAGGAAGACAAAAGATAAGAGCTACAGATAAAAGCGGCGTCTGAAGCCTCTTTAGTTAGATTGGAGACGCCAGGCGGACGAGACTAAAGGCAGATGATAAGAGGGTAGGTGGACGCAGACAGGTAGAAGAGGGATGAAATGGACAGTGATAAGAGGAGGTAGGATAGATATAGATGAAGGGGGCATAAGTAGATAGATACATAGGCTGATGGGCAGATAGATAGGGAGATCGAAAGGTAAGAGATGAGAGAGAGAGAGAGAGAGAGAGAGAGAGAGAGAGACAGAGAGACAGAGAGACAGAGAGAGAGAGACAGAGACAGACAGACAGACAGAGGCAGAGAGAGAGAGAGAGAGAGAGAGAGAGAGAGAGAGAGGGGGGGGGTTACTGGACCATATTAGCTTGAGTTGGTGGTAATATGGAAAGTGGAGCCGCGGGTGGTGGTAGTTGAGGTGCAGGAGGGAGGGAGGAAAGGGGGAGAGGGAGGGAGGAGAGAGGGAAGAGGGAGGGAGAAGAGGAGAGAGGAGGAAGATGAGTACAAAGTACAATGGAGTACAAAGGAAAGCAAACAGCAACAGACCTTATGGTCCTATCGAGGCTGCTTATTACAGAGTAGACTACGACTACCGGCACAAGATCTAATTCTACATGCTGAAGGATAAGGATAGTAAAGCAAGAAGGGAGGAGTGGGAGGGGGGAGGGAAGGAGTGGGAAGGGGAGAAAGGAGGAGGGAGGAAAAGAATAGAGAAGAGAAGGAGGGAAGAAGGGGAGGGGGAGAAAAGAGGAGGGGAGAAAAGAGGAGGGGAGAAACGAGAAGGAGGGATGAAGGGAAGAATGGATGAATGAAGGCTGGGAAACGAAAAAAGGAAAAAAAGAGAGGAAGGATGCTCGAAAAATGGGAGAGAAGTGATAAATGATGGCTGAGAGAGGTACAGGATGAGACAAGAGGAGTGAAATGCAGGAACAGAGTGGCAGAGACGAGAGACAAGAAGGCAAAGAAGAGGGAGGAGGGGAGGCTAGGGAAGGAAGGCGTAAAGGGAGGGAAAGGGAATGACAGAGAGAAGTGAGACGAGGAGGAAAAGGAGAAGGAGCAGGGAAAGAACAGGAGTGTTGGAGGGGCAATGGGTGAAGAGAAGAGGAATATAGAAAAAAAAGAAAATAATAATATACAAGATGGAGAAAAAATAAAGTGAAAGTCCGAAGGGAAAGCAGAAAGGAAAGGTCACAGAAGGAAACGATAGAGAAAGACAGAGATGGAGGGAGGGATGGTGAAGAGGAAGAGAAAGAAAGCAGGAAAAGAGGAAAACGACTACAGAGAGAACAGGGGGTGGGACCTCAAGGAGGGGGAGAAGGAAAAGAAGAAACTAAAAAGAGAGAATGGGATAAATGGAAAAATATATCAAAGAAAGAAGGGAAAGAAAAACTTGTCCTATGGAGACGAAAAGAAAAAATGGAAAGGGAAGGAAAACCAGGGATGGCATTGTAGAAGGAAAGAAGGAAAAGAGGAGGGAGGCAAAGAGAAAGGGAGAAGGAAAAAATCAAAGAAAAGATGAGAAGATAGAGACCTTGGGAGAAGAAAATATGAGATAAAAGGAAATTAAAAGGGAGGAAGAAAGGAAACAGAGCGACGAACATTAGAAAGATAGTATGCAACGAAAGGGGAAGACAGAAAAGTAAGGAGGCATAGACAGGAAGCAAGAGGAAGCGTGAGATGCAATAAAGAGAGGAGGAGGGGGAGATGAGGAGAGAAGAGGACGGGGAGGTGAAATAGGGAGGGAGGGAGGGAGAAGAGAGGTGAGAAGGGGAGGGTCGAGGGATAGCTGGTGAAATGTGTGTGTGTGTGTGTGTGTGTGTGTGTGTGTGTGTGTGAGAGAGAGAGAGAGAGAGAGAGAAAGAAGGGGGAGGGGGAGGAGAAAGGAGAGAAGATAAGTACTGGTTGTCAGTTCTCGTGGTGGTACGTAAGTTGGTAGGGAGGTAGGTGGGTCGGTGGGTAAGTAGACAATAATGGGAAAAGATGGGTAGGTGGGAAAGCAGAATTTTGGTTGGTACGACGGAAGGAGTCTGGCAAAAAAAAAAAGGGGGGGGGGCAAGTAAAAAGCAGATATGTAGGTCGGCAGGCAGGCAGGCAGGCAGGCAGCCAGCTAGGTAGGCAGGCAGGGAGATAGGAAAGATGGAAAGGAGAGACGAAGGCAGACAGGTAGCAAGTTATGTAGGTACTCGTAGGTTGGCAGGAAGCAAGGAATGTGAAGTAGG
>NC_137014.1:45682764-45695264 GCF_032717465.1 Coenobita brevimanus
CCCCCACACACACACATCCAAGCACAGACGCAATTTCCTCGGCAGCTCATGAACACGTGTACAAACAACGGCAAGCGGGGAGACAAACACAACAAAACATGCATAAACAAAACTGTAATTGGACTGAAGCTGACGGCATGTTCGCCATGGTTTCCAAACGCAAAATCGAATTAGGCAAGACGCATACAGGCATACAAAGACGCATATAGTTATACAGAGAAGTACACAGGCATGTAGAGAGACATACATACAGTGGAAATACTGAAAGGTGCACACAGACTGACGCATACACCCACAGAGAGACGCACATTGGCACACGGAGCGGCGCACATGTGCAAACGAAGAGAGGCACAAAGATGCAAACAGGTATACAGAAAGGTGCACATATAGGCTGAGAATTACACAGACAGGCCAACAGAAAACCGACCAAGAAGACATTATAAAGAATGACTGACAGACCGATAGACAGATGGACATATTTGGAGAGAGAGAGAGAGAGAGAGAGAGAGTGAGGCGCTAACTCCCTACTTTCCTATGCCACCCCATCTGCACAACACACACACACACACACACACACACACACACACACACACACACACACACACTCCCAGTCGATACCCCATTAAAGTTGGGGAAAAATTATCCTTTGTTTGGGGTTACTTCCTCCAATGGGGAGTGGGAGGGAGGGAAGGGTAGGAGGAAAGGAGGAAGGAGGGGAAGTATGACAGGGAGAAGGACAGAGGGGAGAAGAATGAGTGTAAGAGAGAGGGTAGGAGAGTGAGAATGGGAAGAGGGGAAAGATTGTGGAATGAGTGTGGGAAGGAGGGTAGGGAAACAAGTATGGGTGAAGGAGGGGAGAGAGGAAACAGGAGGAAGGAGTGAGAGAAGGTAAGGGGACAATGGGGAGGGGGGGTGCTGAAGGAGAGGAGAGAGGAGAGGGAGGAGGAGTTGGTGAATGAGAGAAAAGGGGGGAAGGGGGGCAGGAAGAAGGACCAAGCAGCAGAGGGAGAAGAAGTGGGAGAGGGAGAGGGGGAGGGGGGGGAGAGGGGAGGGGGAGAGGGAAAGCATTTTGGGAGAGGAAGGGAGGATGGGAAGAGGGAGAGGAGTAAGAGAACAGGGGGAGTGAAAGAGGGGTAGAGAAGAATGAAAGAGGGAGATGGTAGATAAATGATGAGGATGGGATGGGAGAGGGGAGAAAGGCTGAATGATGTGACGTAGGGAGAAATGTAGGAGAGGACGGGAAAAACAGGGATGAAAGGGAGAGAGGAGGGGGAGTGAGGAGAGGAGGGGATGAAAGGGAGAGAGGAGGGGGAGTGAGGAGAGGAGGGGATGAAAGGGAGAGAGGAGGGGGAGTGAGGAGAGGAGGGGATGAAAGGGAGAGAGAAGGGAGGAGGTGAGTGAAAAGAAGGGGGAGGGGAAGGGTGAAACTCTGAATGGTGTGAGATGGGCAGAGGAAAGGGAAAGATTGAATGACGCGAGGGTGGAGAGAAAGGTGGAGTTAGGGTAGCAGTTAGAGAGGCGGAGAAAAAGGATGGTTGATGAAAACAGGAATGAGAGAGAGAGAGAGAGAGAGAGAGAGAGAGTGTGTGTGTGTGTGTGTGTGTGTGTGTGTGTGTGTGTGTGTGTGTGTTACAGTCGCATAGACACTCGGACCACACAAACCTTAGTCCTCACTAGATTGTTTGGCCATATTAGATGCAGAAACATCTCTGTGTGTGTGTGGCCAAGTCAGTCAGTCACTGCTAAAGGATTTTCGCATGCAAGGTGCTTCACTTTACTGAAGCCCAAGATAGTGCTTCACTTCAGCTTCCTTTGTATTTTCAAACGAAAAATGCTCCAGTGTAGTGACACCTCATGGTCTTCCATCTGCCTGATTTAATTAATTTTAACTTCGCGGAGATTTTCGTCCTTCTGCAGCTTATTTCCTGCACCTCAGAGGCAAAATAATGCAATACTACCCTCCTACACCCATTCCACAGCACTTCTTCGTGGTTAGCATCATATAGTTCAGCACTCAAGGCAAAACAGATGACAATATTACGCCTACTTAAAGAGACCACAGAGTACAGCATTTCTGTACTTGCATTAAAACTTGTACTTTTTTCTATTACAAGAGCTTAAGAAAAGGGAAGTAAAACAGAAGAAAGAATAAGAAAGAGAATGGAGCAACAGTAGAGGGGAGAATAGAGTGAGTGAGAGAGGGTGAGAACGGAAAGTGAGAGAGGAGGGTAGACAGGAAACTGAGAAATTGAGGAGAGAATGGATAGCAGGGGAGGAAAAGGGGAAAGTAATAGGTGTGTGTGTGTGTGTGTGTGTGTGTGTGTGTGTGTGTGTGTGTGTGTGTGTGTGTGTGTGTGTGTGTGTGTGAGAGAGAGAGAGAGAGAGAGAGAGAGAGAGAGAGAGAGAGAGAGAGAGAGAGAGAGAGAGAGAGAGAGAGCGAAAATGGAAACGTGAATTGAAGTCTGTAAAAAAAACTAAAAAGAAACAGAGGGAAATAATTTATCATCATCATCAACATCCCAGTCCTTCTCTTCCACTCTGTCCTAAATAAACTGGTAGAGAGGATACAGAAGTATGAAAAAGTAGAGCGCGCGCGCACACACACACACACACACACACACACACACACACACACACACACACACACACACACACACACACACACACACACACACACACACACACACCAGAGGGACAACTATAATCACATTAAGCAACTAACAAAACTCATCCTCATAATCCGTCTTACTCCTACTCCTGTATACTCAATTCAACAACAAAATACTTAAGGGTGCCCGTGTGAAAATAACAAAAAAACCACGATAAAAGCGCAATAAAGACCACTTCCAGAGCTGCAAATTCCCGAAATAAATCTTCTACTTTCTCCCGGAAAACAATAACCCCTCTGACGACGGCACTGTTTTTCTGTTGATATACTGTATATGCTCGAGGTACGCCATTAACATAGTGGTATCGACGGAAGGAGGGTAGAGAATAGTATGTGTATCGTGGTTTTTATTCTTGTGTGTTGCGGGGACGGCTCAGTGTGCTGCTGTGGGGAGTTGAGATACTTGGCCTGCTTCAAGAGATTACAATGAACCACGCAATCAGTGGACATGCAGTATATATATATCTACCGGAGTCACACCTTAACAAAGAGGCACTGATCCCGGCCATGTAAACTATAATAGAGGGCCGTATACCTGATGGCACTGGAGGCTTCGTAACAGATCTTTTTCAGAGATTTATTTTACATATTACACCATTACATCCTCTTGTGCGTTACTGAGGTACAGTATGTCATACTAAAATTACACAAATAACAAAAAAAAAAAAATAATGAGGCTGTACTGTATGGTCGATTTGTTTTTGTCTGACGGGGCTCGGCCATTCCTGCATCTTGAATGCTAAGTTGTACTTGCAACAAATTTGAAGATCCTTAGTTATGAGGTACGAATAAATCTCCTAGGTTACTAGTGAAATGAGTCTCTCAGTCTGACTACCTGGCCATCAACTGGGATGAAAAGGGTTGGGATACTTTGGCAGGTTAGGACAAACGCGCTACAATAGGTAAATTAAATCACAAAGAAAAATGCACTACGAAGCCTAAAGTGCCAATCAGAAATACATCTCAGAGATCCTCAACACCAACCAACCTGACAACTACATCCCGAAGGTGCAGCAGGATCGGAAAAATTTAAACTTATAGCGGGTATACATCCGTGAAACGTTTTCAGTGTCGGAAAGGTGTTTCGAGTTAAACAGACGGCTGACCTTTACCCTCAAGCCTTCAGAAGGGAGACGAAACACTCATTTTTTCACCTGCTGTGCAAATGCCATAAGAGTCGGTCTGCATTCACCTGACGGAACTGGGTGGCGTCCACAAATTGATTGTTACCTTATACTCATGCCTTCAGAGGAGAGACGTAACACTTCTCTTCTTCACCTGCTCCAGGAAATGTCACAAGCATAAAAATTCAAGCGCAAAGTACTGAACCGCCCTCACAAAACATGAGAATTGTGTTTCGTAATGCAGGGTAACCACCTTCTTCTTTTTTTCTTTTTTTTAAAGAAACGGCGGGGTTATTCTACGGCGAATTTTGAGTAAAATTGCTATATCAACATGGGTCCAATTCTCAACTGCCACAGAGAAACAGTTCCTGACGATCTTACGGGTTAATTATGGGGAAGACCATTTCACACTTAAGGTCACCGGTAATCGTAACTCCATTACTGTGAAGAACTGGACTCACGTTGATACAGATTTTGTACTCAATTTAGCCATAGAATAACCTTCAGTTTCTCAAAATCTGGCTGAACATGCTAAATAATTACAGGAAAAGGTGGTGGGGTGAGGTAGACCTGTCCACTCCTGCACCTCTTGTCACCTAAACGAGGACATAAATGTAAGGGAGAAAAATCAGAAGAGACGAGAACAGATGGAAATGCAAAACAAAGCAGTGCAGAAATGAAAAAGGGAAGAGGTACAAGATGAGGAAAGAAGGGATGAGAGAAAAAGGAAAAGGTGAAGATGGAACAAAGAAGGATAGATAGATAGACTGACTTACTGTGATAGATAAAGACAGAAAGAGAGAGGAAAGGGGGGTTAAAGGGGTAAACGAGGGAGAGTGAGAGAGGGGGGAGAGTGAATGAGAGGGGGAGGAAGTGCAGAAGGGAGGGAGTGAAAGGTTGTCAATACCACACCAATTACACCAGCCAGTCTCTCTCTCTCTCTCTCTCTCTCTCTCTCTCTCTCTCTCTCTCATAGAAAAAAGAGGCAGCGAGAATGGAAAATGACAGGTGAGAAAGGAGATAGTAAAAAAGAAAGCAAGAGGAAAAAATAAAAGAGGAAAGAAGTAAAGAAATGAAAAGAGTGAACTGTAAAGATGAAAAGAGAAAGAGCGAAAGGATAATACTCGATGAGAGAGAGAGAGAGAGAGAGAGAGAGAGAGAGAGAGAGAGAGAGAGAGAGAGAGAGAGAGAGAGAGAGAGAGAACCAAGGAAAAAGGTGTGAAATGATGAGAATGAGGAAGGGAAAGATGATGAAGAATGGGGAGGGGAGAGAGGAGGGGGGAGGGGAGGGAGAAAGAGAAGGAGGACAGAAAGAGAGAGAGAGAGAGAGAGGAAGCAGATGGAGGGAGGAGCCGTGAGACAGGATGACGGACGGAGGAAGGGAGAGAAGACGACGGAGGGAAGGGAAGGAATATTGGAGAAAGGAGGGAGGAAGAAAGACGGGGAGAGGGAAAGATACGAGGTGCGGGGAGAAGAAAGGAGAAATAAACTGAAAAATTATTAAAGAGAGGAGAAGAAGGAAAGCATTTGTTGGATGGCTGGATGATGACAATGAATGAGAGAGAGAGAGACAAACCGACAACAGGTAGGTGAGAAAGAAATAGTGGAGAGAGAGAGAGAGAGAGAGAGAGAGAGAGAGAGAGAGAGAGAGAGAGAGAGACTCTTCATAATGGATCAGCCTCTGACAAGAACAAATGCCAAGCCTCACAACCAACCAACTGAGTCACACTACCACAACCAGCAACATTACCACCATCGTATCTACTACAACTTCCAACATAACTAGCATCGCAATCATTTACCCACAACCACAATGGATAACCTCAACTGCCAACATTATCAGCATCACAGCTATACCACAATTACCAGCATTACCAACTCTAACGTATGGAAGTGACGCTTGGACCTTGTTGGAGGGACACAAGTCAAGAGTGAGAGAAGTGGAAATGAGTTATTTGAGAGGAGCATTTGCACCCGCATCGAGAGACAGACCGACACATGAGGAAGTGAGGGAGCGTTGTGGTGTCCACGTAGATGTGATATGAAGCATTAGGAGAAACACACTGAGGTGGTTTGGCCATGTGGAGAGGAAGGAGAGTGAGAGACTGACGAGGAGTGTATGTGAGTGAGGTAGAGGGAGGGGGGAGAGGGAGGGGGAGGCCAAGGATTAGATGAAGCGATGGAGTGGGTTGGTATATGAGATAGGAGGGTGTGAGCTGGGAGCGGGCAGTGAAATGGCGGGGGACAGGGCGATATGGAGGCGATTTGTTTGTGGCCACCCATTACGGGATTAAGGCGTCTGGGAATAGATACAGACACCAGCATTACAACTACCACAAATACCAACATTACCAACATAGCAATTATTCAACCAAATAATATTCAACCAAAATCATTACATAACTACCACAGCTGCTAACAGTTACCATCGCAACTACCACAACTACTAACGTTATCACCAACACACCTACCACAATTGCCAACACTACCACAATTGCCAACACTATCACAATAGCAGCTACCTCAACTAAAAACATTACCACCATTGCAGTTATTCATCCACAACTACAGTTGATAACCACAGCTACCAACAATACGGTACCACCATCACAACTACCACAACTACCAACTTTACCTGTATCGCAATTATTCAAACACAATTAATAACCACCTTCGTCATGCCCCACCACCACCATCACCCCAACTCCAATTTTACGACTTAAAGTAATGTTGTCCGCAAGTATCACAGTCAATAACGAGGTGCTGGAGAAAGACACCTTCACGTGGTGACAACAACAATCAATTAATAACCATTTTTACATCCTCTACCATCACCAACATCGGAACTAGCAAGTCAGGCTTTTTTATCTTAATTATAGTTATTTCTTTTAATGCGTCAGACTCGACCTATAGGTTTAACAGCCTGTTCACTGAGGCCCTGCAGTCCTCCTACGTGCCACACACTTGCACATGTCAAAACTTCGGCGCTAATGTCCACAGTCCATACTGAATACATACTAGGGCTACCTCCTTCAGGACTGGCGCACAGGTAGCCTAATAGCGGGGGTGTTTTTATGACATGTCGGTGGGTCTTGTGGAAGATAAGAAATGTCTGTTTTCATGAAATTTATCCTGTCATTAAACTATTCAATGTCCCAGCCTGAAATCTAACTGGCGTCGTTTCAGAGAACAGATGACCTTTCTGACCAGCCGGTCACCAACTCCCCACCACACACCATCATCACCACAACCATATCCAACCACACCTCCGCAAGCACATTATCCCTAACATCACCCCCATCACACCACCACCACAACACCAACTAACCAGCACAGCTGCATCCAACCACACCACCAAAACTAAATCCACATCAAACTATTCTTAACCAACACCACCAACACCACCACTACTACAACTTTCCCGCCATCAACACACTGAAAATTACCTGCCAGGGCAACTGAAAAATCACCCAAAACTCTTGTTCTGCCCGATGCGCTCACATGCTCAACTCCGCTTGCTGCCCTCGTCCACACCTTTGCCCACGCTCTGTAGATTCAACTGTCAACGCTGATGCATGAGAGGGACGCCTCTATGTAGTGTCAACGACATAACCAGGTGACCCCACAGCCCGGTTATATAAACGTTCCTCAACTCACTCCAGTCCTTGCATTAAAGGATGGTGGACTGAAGCCACCAGGTTTACATTTTAGTTGAAACAAAGGATGCTGCATCTACTGTTGCTGCTCCTACTACTTCTACCATACTACTACTACTACTACTGTTACTATACTGTACTACTACTTCCACTACTTCAACTGCTACTACTACTACTACTACTACTACCATTACTACTACTACTACATTTACAAGAATGCACTTAGATAACTTACTGTAGACTTTATACGACTCTGGGGAACCCTTACCAGTGAAAGGGTTAAGTGACGCGGAAAGAATGGCGGCAGAGAGGACATCAGAGTTAACCATATCCCATTACCTACATCTTATATAGGGATGTAATGCGCTCTCTCCATTATAATAATTTTGCTATACAATCGCACAAGCCAAGCATTTGTATCGTTCGGCAAGTGTGTGTGTGTGTGTGTGTGTGTGTGTGTGTGTGTGTGTGTGTGTGTGTGTGTGTGTGTGTGTGTGTGAACAAAATAACTCACATGGTTTTGATCCGAATTGGACTAAACTTCGTGGAAAGTATTATGGTTATCCCAGGGGCTGACCTGCTGTTTTTGAGGACAGTAAGGTTAACGTCACATGATATGGTTAACTTAACAGCTTTAAGCCGATTTAGCCTAAACCAAACAAGGTGGAAGGATCGACAGTAAGTCACGGATAAAGTGATTCAATTTGAGAAGTAAAAGGTCATGGTCAATGGTCTGACACTATACCGTAACTCAAACGATTCTTCATTCCATTTGAACCAAACTTGGAGGCTGGGTTGAAAGTCAGGCAATGATTAATTATTCTGCTTTTTAGAACAATCAACCTACAGTCGAAGTCACAGGGCAAAACCAAATGTTCTGTCCTTATTATTGGCCGTGGATGTTGCAGTCTCTAAATGCTCCTTCTTGTTATTTTAGTTTTGCTGTTGTTATTGTGGTTTTTGTTGTAGTTCTGTTATTATTCGCCTTCCTGTGGCCTCATTATGGGCATGACACTTGCACCCACCACCCAGTATACCGTACGCGTTACTTCTATTGAGTTGGGGAGAGCCGAGATTTATTACAGTGGCTATTTTAACACTCTGCTGCCCTAAATCTTTTCCGCTGACACCACGTATTATGTCCGTACTGTACCTTGTTTCGGAACGCCGACCCATCCATAACTACCTCCCTGCCCGTCGACCTAACTATGATTATTTTCACCATGGACGTAACTTAGCCGAACACCTTATCCATTTAACATTCTTGCAGTTCATCATTATCATTATTACCATTATTATTATAACCATTACATTTGTACTTTGGTTTAGGGCGCTGACCCATACATAACCACCTCCGTATCCGTCACCCTAACAACAACTATTCTCACACTAAACGCAACTTATTATTAACTCAGTATAACTATAAATTATCAACAAAGCTCGTGATGTTCCGAGAAAATTAATCAATTGTCATTTGAATATTTTTATGATAATAATACTAAGAAATATTACAAGCATCATCCTCATGAAAACATTTTTACTAACGTGGGGTGGAATCATCAAGCATTCTGCCATCGGCTATGGTGTCAGACTGTCTCGCCCTAAGTGTGTATTGATAATTTTTGGAACAAATGTACCTGGGCTGGTATCTCGAGACGCGCATCTTACATTTTGTGTTTACGTCTTTGAAAGTATCTGATAGTCCGAAAAGACAAGAGGGCAATTTATGGACCACCCCGTGTATCACTCTTCACTTATCATCTTCTCCCATTACTTTTATCACCACCTCCTCTGTCTTTATCACCTCTGGCAAAACTGTATTTACTTTCATCGCGAAGTTGACAGTCTAGGGCTCCTATGACTCACTCTCAGCTAAATATAAATCTCTGGCATGAGCTGGAATAGATTAATAAAACTGTCCGATCATTCCCATCTGAAACTTTCTCTTCCACATACACTGCCACAACTACTATCGTTCATCTGCATTAATTGCCTTCTACCACAACTACCACCACATCTCTCCTTTACCTTTCCCTAAATACTGCTGCCACAACTACCACCATCCCTTGTCTTTTCCCCCCACTTGCCACCACAACTACTACCATTCTTCACTTTTCTTCATTACCACCACAACGGCCACCATCCTTCATCTGTCATCACAACTACCACCATCCGTCACTTTATTTTCCCTTTGCTACTGTTTCAGCAACTACCACAATCCTTTGTCTTTCTCCCCACTAACTAACTACCACAACTTCCACAACCTCCCTCTCTACAGGTATGTTTCCCCTACTACTATAATCACAACTACCACCATTCTTCACTTTTCGTCTTCCAGTAACTAAAGCAACCACAACTACCATCATCCCTGTTTCTTCCCCACTAATTGCCACAACTACCAACGTCTTACAGTTAGTCTTTCTTTAACTAACCACGGCTACCACCATCTATCTCTTTATCTTCTTTTAACTGTTTCAGCCACAACTACCACCATTCTCATCACCATTACCAGTATGACTCATCACACTACCAACCACTACCTCAAGTACCAACATTCGTCTCCCCTTCACTCTCACTCATATAAGGCCGACGGCTACCCAAACGTTGCTGCCTGAATGATGAGGCACGAAGGGAGAGAGAGAGAGAGAGAGAGAGAGAGGGAGAGAGAAAGAGAGACGCAGAGTCAGGCAGGATGAGGTAGGTAGACTATTGTGTGTGTGTGTGTGTGTGTGTAGATATACAAGAGAATGTCTAGCTGTCTATGGAAATCGAGGGGGATGCATACAGAACTCTCCAAACTACCCTAAAAGGTGTAACTTTTTACGACGACGAATTGAAATGTGTCCATTACAGTTGCAACAATGACACCACTGATGGCCAAGATTAGAGCTAACTAGAAATGATCAAGTCAACATGGTGGAAAAATGGTGGCCAATTATCACAGTTTTTTACTTCTACAACCATATCATTAATTATTAGCTCCAATGGGTCGGATGGGGTGGGGGGATTATTGGGGTGTGCACGGCGGGTGGGGTGGGTGGGTGGGTGAGCAGTGGGAAATCAGGTCTACGGCAAGAAGAAGCCCAAGAGGAATATATCTCTCGGGAAATGGACCCAAGGAGAAACATGGATTCTATGGGTAAAAGGAGACACCGGGGATTTTTTTTTATAGTATAGTATATGTACCGGATATATAAACATACTCGTATATGACAGACATGCGTTCAAAACAGAAAAATACAGAGGTAAATAAAAAGATACAGGTATATATACAGTAGATACGGACTGATAGATAGAGAGATAGATAGATAGACATAGCCTGACAGACAGATAGATAGGCAGAAAAAAAAATAGACGGGTAGAGAGATAGGTGGGTAGGTAGGTGATGAAATTTATGAAGAAGGGAAAATATTGGCTAAGAAAGGAAGGGAAAGATTTGAAGGTAGATAGGCAGGCCGGTAGGTAGGTAGGTAAATACATATAGAGGTAAGCAGGTTAAGTGGTGCTGTAGGTAGGTAGGTAGGTAGGTACTCAGGTTAGTAAGTAGGTACCGGTAGGTATGAAGGTGAGAAGTAGGTGCGGAAGGTTAAGTGGGTACGTGGATGAGAGAGAGAGAGAGGGGGGGGGGGGTAGGTGCGTGTGGAGAAGAAAAATGGTCTGCATAATCACTGGAGATAAAGAGTGAGGAAAGGTTAGATGACGGGAGGGAAGGATGGAGGGAAAGGGAGTGAGGGGAGGCAATGGAAGGGAAAGGGAAGAAAAGGAGAGAAGAGAGAAGGGTGGGAAAGGGCAGGCGGGAAAAAGAAAAGGAGGGAGGAAGGGGAAGAAGGGAAGAAAGGAAGGGAAGAAGAGCAAAGGAGAGAGAGAAAGGGAAAGAGATATGCGAAAGGGCAGGAGGGAAGGAGGTAAAAGGAGGGAAAAGGAAGGAGGCAAAGGGAGGGAAAGGGAAGGAAGTAAAGGGAGGAAAAGGGAAGGAGGGAAACCAAAAGAGGTAAAGGGAGGGAAAGGGAAGGAGACCGAAAGGGAAAAAAAAGGGGGTGGGTGGGAGAGGGAGGAAGGGAACGAGAAGGAGATAGGGGTCAAGGTGTGAGAGATGGGGTGGAGGTGAGGAAGAGACCGTGGAGGGGGGTTGGAGGACACACAGGGAGATATATGGACGGCGATGGAGAGATAAATTGCTAGATAAAGAAAAGGGAGACAGATTATTTTACACATTTTAATCAGCTTTTACATAATGAGAGAGAGAGAGAGAGAGAGAGAGAGAGAGAGAGAGAGAGAGAGAGAGACTCTACTGTAGTGTGTTTGCAAATGCTTTGTTTGCGTGAAATAAAAATGCAAGCCCTCTTCGAACCCCCCCCTTCTCTCCCTTTCCTTTTCCCCCACCTTCTCCCTCCGCTTCACCTGTCGTCTCCAGTATTCTCACACCTGGCTTTAATCACCAGGTAATCAGCACCTTAATTAGAGAGAGAGAGAGAGAGAGAGAGAGAGAGAGAGAGAGAGAGAGAGAGAGAGAGAGAGAGAGAATAATCAAAGGGAGATAATACGATTGTCAAAAATGAAAGATGAAGGGCGTGAGCGAAACAGGAACTAAAGGAAGGAGAAACAGCAAAGATGAAGAATATGATAATGTTGTCAAGAGCAAGAAGAGAAAAATAAATAAATAATCCAGATCTAACTAAAACCACATCAAGACAAGAAAAAGGAAAAACGAAAGCGATAAAAAATAATAAACATAGAAAAGATACTTATACTGTATACTGGACAACACAGGGCAGCGAACTAAATAAATTAATTAGCCTAAAGACTGCCAACGTACCTAATGAAATGCAGGATGGTCTCTACAAAAACGTCACTAGCACTCAACAAGAAAATGGTGGCAAACTCAGTGGATTCGTGTGGCTAAATTTCACTCAGTATGTGTCTGTATGGTCTGACTTTTGACCCCATTAAACCCTTTAAAAGGTCTTAATCAAACAAGGGGGAGGGGGAAGGGAAGTGTTTGGGGGTACGGTATATACCGGTATATATATATCATCATCATCATTCAACCCT
>NC_137014.1:45697764-45760264 GCF_032717465.1 Coenobita brevimanus
GCTTCTCTTATTTGTTCTCTTTCTCTATTTTCTCTTCCTCCTCTTCCTCCAACCTCTCCTCCTCTGTCTGTTCTATTGTATGTACTAATCCTCCTCTCCGTGGTCCACTTGGCTAATGTAGTGTGTGTGTGTGTGTGTGTGTGTGTGTGTGTGTGTGTGTGTGTGTGTGTGTGTGTGTGTGTGTGTGTGTGTGTGTGTGTGTGTGTGTGCCTCTTTTCTCCTTTTCCTACGTCTTCATCCTTTCTTCTACCTTCACTCCTTCCTCTCTCTCTCTCTCTCTCTCTCCTTTCCTCCTCCTGCTCCTCATGTTCACACTTTATCGGTCAAACGCTCAAATGCCAGTTTCACTGACAGCGCTCTCTCTCTCTCTCTCTCTCTCTCTCTCTCAATCATCATCGTCTATTCCTACTTTCGTTTCATGATTCTTTTTATCTTTCCCGATTCTCGTATTCCTCTTCCTACCTTCTACCTCCACTTTCCAATTCTCTCTCCCTCTCCAACTCCAGCTCTTTAGTTCCTTCTTCCATGTATTAAAAAAAAAAATCATCATCATCATCTCCTCTCCACTTTCTCCAATTCTTCCTCGTCTTCTCTCCGCGGCGTCTTCGGAGAGCGGTGTCTAGGAAGAATGCCTCAGTAGGGGAGTAAAGTGAAGTGACAACTCTCTCTCTCTCTCTCTCTCTCTCTCTCTCTCTCTCTTCCTGTATGTCCTTCCTTTCCTTCTCTTTTTCCTTCGATGTGTTCTAGTCCCTTACACCTTCGTTCTTTCTTTTCTCATTCTATAGCCTATATCTTCTTCTTTCACCGTTCCCTTTCATTCCTCCTCCTTTCAGTTTATGCATCCTCCCACCTCCTCCTCCTCCACTTCCTCTTTCTCATTCCCTGCTTCATCTGCCTCCTCCTCCTCCTCCTCCTCCTCCTCTCTATCATCCTCCACCAATATATTTAAACTTGAATCTATGTTCCTACTGTTTTTATCTTCCTCACTCGTTTTCTTCTGTTCCTTCTGTTTTTTATCTTCCTTAGTGTCGTTTTTTCTTTCCCCATCTCCTCTTCTCATCTTCATCCTCTTCCTGCTCCTCCTCATTATCATCTTCCTACATCACGGAATAAACTTGTGTTCGGCTGCTAATGAAATTTTAGTTCTCTTTCCATCATCCCTTGAGTTATATTCCATCTTAACATCAGAAGTAGCGAACGACTCATTTTTCTCTCTCTCTCAACTTATTTCGTCATCTTTCTCCTTTTCCTCACTCGTCTTGTTTTTATCTCTTCCTTGCTCTCTCTCTCTCTCTCTCTTTTTGCTCTTTCCTGTTTTAGTATTTTCTCCTCTGTCTTCATGTCTTCTTGTTTCATCTTCTTCCTTCTTCACCACTACCGGTATATCAATATTCTCGAAGGATTCATCCACCTTTTCTTCTCTCTTCTCTATCGGTTGCTCTTCTTCATTCATCTCTTTTCACGTCTTCTTAGCTTGCTTATTTTTCATTTTCGCATCAGAATTCTCGACCAAAATATTCTTTTTCACTGACTCATCTTTCTTCCTCTTCTTTATCTCTCTTCTTTTCTTCAGTCCACTTTTTTATCTCCTCGATTCGCTTCTTATTTATTATTATTATTATTATTATTATTATTAAGTACCATTATAATTAACATCATCTCGGTAGGTTACATCACCATCCGCCATTTCACATCTTCCTCCACCACCACCTCCTCCTCCTTCTCATCCTCTTCTTCCTCCCACTCCTACTTCTCCTACGAAGGAGGTGGGAAGAAAGTCACACTGAAGCGTAAGTCGAGTTGACAAGTGAGTTTGAGTCGAGGTTCATGAATATATTGTGTCAGGCCTCTCTCTCTCTCTCTCTCTCTCTCTCTCTCTCTCTCTCATCGTTATTTCCCCTTTCCCATGCACTTCCTATTATCTTTTGCTTCTTAGTCTCCTTCGTTTCGCTTTTCCTTCCCGCTATCTTCGTATCCCTAATTATATTTTCTTATTTCGCGTTCATTTTTAACTTTCTCCCCCGTTCCTTTTGTAATCCGTCTCTCTCTCTCTCTCTCTCTCTCTCTCTCTCTACCTTTTCTGCCGCCTCGCACTCCCCTGGGTTATGTCTTCCTATTTTCTCCATTTTCTTCCTCATTCTCAACCCTCCCTTCCTTCCCTCCCACCCATCCACCTTCTCTTCTCTCCTCTCTCCCTCACTCCTCTCTTCACATCTCCCTCCCTCTTCCCTCCGTCCTTTCCTCCTCTCACTTCTGTCTTTTCTCACTCCATTTTCTTCTTTCACTCACTATTCCTTCCTCTCTTCTTTCCCTCTCTAATCTCCCTCCTTCCCTTCCTTCTCTCTTTTCCCTCCTCCTTCCCTTTCTCCTCCATCGCGCCTCAAGGGGTTTGGATGAAAATAGGAGATTCACAGAGAGAGAGAGAGAGAGAGAGAGAGAGAGAGAGAGAGCAAAACTGAAAAGCGATAATAACACTACCGGTACGCCATTTCAGGTATGCCTTTGTGTGTGTGTGTGTGTGTGTGTGTGTGTGTGTGTGTGTGTGTGTGTGCATCGGAGCTTAACTATGTGTGTATTTCTAAATTAAATCCTCATGCACACGTGTAAGTATATACGTATATGCTTTCTTTCAGGCGAGTTGTACAGATGATTACGCACTCAGAGATGTATGGGAGAGTTATTGTAACGCGGGTGTACTCTCCCACTTAACCCCGGTGTAACAACCTTTCGTAACATCTAATATTTTTGTAATTTTAATGTTATTTCGTTATATTCTTTTTTCTATTGTTAGTTACATCACCTTTCACACTAAAGCAACCCTTCCAAAACTCTATGCTATTCTTTTCGCAATTCTATACATTCTTTCTTTGCCATGTTCTCTCTCTCCTATTGACACGATCTCTAACAAACACTGTTCTGATGCAATACTGGTTATGAACCAAAAGTTACGCTGTTATTTTGAGGTTTGAAAGCTAGTGAATTGTCTACAACTGATGCTTTGAAAAAGTAACAGGTCAGCCATTAAATTATTATTATTATTATCATCATTATTATTATTATTGCTGTTGGTGTTGCTGCTGAGGTTATTATTATTACCATTATTTTTACTACACCACAGCTACCACACCACCTCAACTACCATCCTAACCACAATTACCACACCACCTTTAACCACCACACCATCTTAACCACCACACCACAACCACACCACTTTCACCACCACACCACAACTACCACACCACCTTAACCACCACGCCACAACTACCACACCACCTTAACCACCACACCACAACCGCCATACCACCTTAACCACCACACCACCTTAACCACCACACCACAACTACCATACCACCTTAACCACACCACCACAACACAACCGCACCACTACAAACAGTCTCACGTGACTGCTTGGTATCGATCCTGTGTCAGACAGGCGAGCTCGCTACCTGGACAAGCTCTCTCTCTCTCTCTCTCTCTCTCTCTCAGTGACTACGATTGCAACATGAACAATAAGATTAGCAAGTGATATAATAATAATAATAATAATAATAATAATAATAATAATAATAATAATAATAATCTTATAATAATAATGTGGTCAGATGGGGGGGGGGTTGACTTGACAAGTAACCAAGGCGACTTATTCCTACCTCATAATTAAGGCTCATAAGTTTCATGCAAGCACAACTTAGTAACCATGTTGTGGGAGTGGACCCATTCCGTCACATGAACACAATCCGACTACAGTATCCAAGGAGACTCATATCTGCCTCGGAACTAAGGTCAACTAAATTTCTTGCAAGCACGACTAAGTATTCAAATTATGGAAATGTATAGTACGTAAAACATACCGACTACAATAATTAAAGACACTTATTCTTACCACATAACTATGGCTAATTGAATTTCATGTAAGCATGACTTATGACTGCGCAAAGTGTCTCTCCACGCCGACCAGGAGCGCACGGGGGGGGGGGGGCAGGGGGCCATGGCCCCAAAAGTCAAGGAAAAATAGAAATAATCAACAGCATGCTCCATAAAGATGGACCACACACTCATTCACTCACTATTCAAACTCGTGAAATCACGACTCCATCTCTCAGATATAACCATGTACACTTACTATCAAGTCACTGAGAAAAAAAAAATAGGGAGGGCGAACCCTTGTCCAACACTCATCCGTACAAAATTCTTTCAACCAGCTCGAGCCCCTGTCAGTTTCCTTTGAGAATCAGCCAGTACATGTACGCTACTAACAAACTCTTCACTTATGGACTTCCCACTCAGATTAAACAAAGCTCCACTAGTTTTCAATCCCATTTGCAAAGCTGGATAGAAAAGTCCCGTACCTTTAATCGTCAAAGTCAACAACCGAACTTTGTAAAATCGTTCGGCAACAGAATTTTCTCCACTTTGTACACTCATTTCTGTCTGTCTGTCTGTCTGTCTGTCTGTCTGTCTCTCTCTCTCTCTCTCTCCAAAATTTCCGTCATCTACTATTTCCCCCTGGCTTGTTCTCTCCCGGCAACCCCCTATCTGTTCCTCTCTCACTACTACTAACTCCCTCTCTCTTCCATGCCCTCCCACTTTCTTCGCGCCCTCCCTCTTATTCCATGCCCTCCTCCTTTCTTTCCTCCCTCCCTCTCTCCCTCCCTCACTTTTTCTCTCCCTCACATCCTTCTCTTCCTTTCCTTCCTACCTTTCCTCTTTCTACTTCCCTTCTTGCCCTCCTTTTTTCCCCTCCCTTTCTCCCCTCTCTCACTCTCTTCTCTTTCCCTCCTTTTCTCCATGACCTTGCGACTCTTCCCCCTCCATCTCTCAATCCCTTTCTCATTCCCTTCCTCCCCCCCCCCCACTTTTTTCCCTCCTTACAATTATCTAACTCTGTGCCTCCCAGCTTCATTATCTCTCTCTCTCTCTCTCTCTCTCTCCTTTCCTCTCTGCCTCCCCACTTAGCCTAATGAATCTTGCTCAGCTGTATGTGGGAATCAGAGGGTCTAGAATCACCATCTGATCGCCAGTAATCAGGAGAGAGAGAGAGAGAGAGAGAGAGAGAGAGAGAGAGAGAGAGAGAGAGAGAGAGAGAGATGGCGTTATAGTAGTGGAAGATGGTTGGGAGGTGTGACAGAAGTGGCAGAAGGTGGGGAGGTGTGGTAGAAGTGGTAGGAGGTGGGGAGGTGTGGTAGAAGGTGGGCAGGTGTGGTAGAAGCGGTAGAAAGGGGGCAGGTGTGGTAGAATTGGTAGATAGTGGGGAGAGGTGGCAAAAATGATTAGCGGTTTGGGAAGTGTGATTAGTGTGGCAGATCATGTGGGTAACAGATTTCTTTTCTGCAAAGACGAAAGATCCAATAGCCTACACCTGCAAAAATGTTGCTTTTTCCAAGAGACGCTGAGCAAATGAAAATAAATTCAGGATCCGTTCATTTCGAGATAGCAGGAAACATGCTTTTACAAAACTGGAGGTTGTAGACAGAGGAGACAAAAAATAAGGCAGAGAGATGGTAGTGGAGGCGTGGTAGGTGAGACAGTGGTGGTAGATTGTGAGGTAGATGGTGTGGCAGGAGTGGTAGGGGCGGTGGTGGGGGAGGTGAAGTATTTGTGAGAGATGGTGAGGGACCTGCAGTAGGGGTGGTATTTGTGGTAGATGGTGGTTGGAGATGTGTGGTAGGGATGGTTGATGATGAGGAAGGCATGGCAAGTGTGGTAATGGTGGTAGAGGCTGGTGGAGAAAATGAAGTAGGTGTGGTGGCGATGGCAGAGACAGCAGTCAGGCACTGCTAGTGGTAGATGGTGTGAAATGTGTGGTAGTTAAAGGTTTGGTGTGTGTGTATATGTATATACATATGTCTATCTATCTATTGCCACACGCCTCAATCCCGTTTGGGGTGGCCACAAACAAATCGCCTCCACGTCGCCCTGTCCCCCGCCATTTCACTGCCCTGCTCCCAACTCACACACCCCTCTCTCATATACCTCTCCACCCCATCATATAAACTGCATTTCCCCCCTCTCTTTCTCTCTCTCTCTTTCTGCTTAATCACCCCTTTCCTCGCTTTACCTAATCTCTTTCCCACCCCCTCATCCCTCCCTCTGAATCTCACTCACTACGCCGTACCTTTCGTGGGGTTAGCACGCTGTTTAACATTTCGATCATTCTCTCTCTCTCTCTCTCTGCAATTTTTGTTTATTACACCATAATGGTCTGCATAATAACCTTATTTCATATTATTCTCTCTCTTTCTCTCTCTCTCTGCAATTTTTGTTTACTACACCTTAATGGTCTGCATAATAACCTTATTTCATTTTATTCTCTCTCTCTCTCTCTCTCTCGCTGCAATTTATTTTGTTTATTACACCTTAATGGCCTGCATAATAACCTTATTTCATTTTATTCTCTCTCTCTCTCTCTCTGCCAACACCATCACAGCCACCAACAGTGCATCGGAAAACAATAATGGCATATAGTCTGCTGTGTCATACCAAAATATTTTGAAACACTAGGCGATGATTTTGAGAGCAAATTTGAGTGTGTGGAACTTAGTTCCTTGAGTAAAAAAACATGGGAGCTCTTTGTTGTTGTTGTTGTTGTTATTATTATTATTATTATTATTATTGTTGTTGTTGTTGTTGTGGTTGTTGTTCTCGATATTAATAATAATATTATTATTATTACAATAATTGTTATTATTATTATTATTGTCATCACCATCATCATCATCATCATCATCCGGACCTCCTTTCCCACCCTAGGGCAGAGTGAAGAGTAGCCACGTCCAACAGCCCAGATCTGCCCAATCCAATGGGCCACGCTTCCATTCCCTCACCATTCAAGCCCCGGAATCCTGGCTCTATCTGATACACCAGAAACATTTACCACGTTCTGTAGCTTCACATAAACGTATCCGATAGAGTCAATCCGGACGCTGT
The DNA here is from genome assembly GCF_032717465.1 of Coenobita brevimanus. Lineage (NCBI taxonomy): Eukaryota > Metazoa > Arthropoda > Malacostraca > Decapoda > Coenobitidae > Coenobita > Coenobita brevimanus. Next base: position 45,704,692 of record NC_137014.1, read on the forward strand.
CACGTTAAAAGGGGTGCCAAATCCCTGATCATGCGCTTCTCGTCACAATATTCATCCAGCGAGCTCAATCTCTTGTCAGATCCCTAGCCTCACCGACTTTTAAACCTCTCTTCCTCACACATTCATCCACCATATCCCTCCACCTTCTTCTTGGCCTACCTCGCCTCCTCCCTCCTTCAAATTCGCCCAGATATACCTTTTTCGCCACTCTATTGTTATCCATTCTCTCCACATGACAATACCATCTCAGTACATTCTCTTCGATTCTGGTGTCCACCGACTTCTTCATTCCACATCTTTCACGAATCACATTATTTCGTATCCTATCCACTCTCTGTGCTCCACATACATCCCTCAGTAGTCCCATCTCCACTGCTCTCACTCCTGACTTTTCATTTTCATGCCACACCATAGTCTCACATCCATATGTTAAAGCTGGCACTAAAACTCCTTCATGTAAGCCTCGTGCAGCTTCAACACTCAAGCCTCTCTTTCTTATCAAGGCCTTCATTGCCCCAGCTACTTTTCTTCCCTGTGTCACTCTACTTTCAACTTCTTTTTCACATTTTCCTCTCTTTTCTATCACTGCACCCAGGTATTTGAACTCTCTCAAAAATTCCAGTCTCTCTCCATTCACTGTACCATCACACTGGGAGTCACCGTCTCTCTCAATAATCATCACTTTACTCTTTTCTACATTTATTCACAAGGCACAACGCTCACAGACATCAGCAAAACTCTGCACTAGCCTACCAAGTTCTTGCCCGGTACTTGCAAGCAGTATTGCATCATCAGTATACAACAAATTTGAGATATTCCATCCATCACCATTCATTACCAACGCCATCTCCCTCTCCATTGTTCGTGTTTTTACTTCTCTCATCACCCCATCCATATTTATATTGAATCATGGGGATATCACACAACCCTGTCGGACGCCCACACCGATCGTGAACTATTGACTTAGATGCCCATTTACTCTTACACATGCTTCACTACCATCATAAAAACTCTTGACGGTACCTAGCAGCGTACCATCTACATCGTACATAGTCAAAACCTTCCACAATCCTCTGTCTACTTTGTTGAATGCTTTTCCCAGATCCATGAATGCCATAAACACCTTATAGTCCTTCTCACAAGCCTTCTCCACTATCTGTTTTCACTGCAAATATTTGATTCACACATCCTCTGCCACTCCTAAAGCCACCCTGTTCATCACTCACCAGGACGTCTGATATCTCTCTTACTTTATAATAATTCTTCCATATACCTTCCCTACCACACTCAATAAAGTTATGCCACAATAATTCTTGCACTCACTTCATTTACAGCCTTTTCCACTCTGCTGGAACATTTCACTCATCCATGCAACTTACATACCTCCAACAAGCACTTCATTTCAATCTCTCCACTACACTTAATCATCTCTGCATACACCTCATCAATCCCAGCTGCTTTCCCATTTTTCAGCCGTTTCACAGCGTTCTTCACCTGTGCGAGTGTCACGTTTCCTATCACTGCACTCCTTCCCTGCACACCCTCCAAACCAATCACGTTTACAGCAGCTCTGCACTCTCTATTCCCACTCATCAAGCTTTCAGAATATTTTTTCCCTCTAGAAAACCCATTTACTACGCCCGGTGGTACCCACAGAACCAAAAGAACGTTTGGCGGTCTTGTGGGTTAAGGTACTCCATTACCACTGTTTCCCCAAATACCACTATTACCGGCACCACTACCACAACTCCCATCATCATCATTACCACTCCCGAAACCACCATATCTCAAGCTATCACAGTAACCCCTATACTACTACACCTACTACTCTGACAACTGCCAAAACCACGATTTCTCCAAGTACCGGTACCATCAAAACCACTAGCAACGACAAACAATAATTCGTCTCTATAGCCATTGACGCAACCATCATTTCTCCAACTGTCACCATAACTACTACTACCACATGGTTACCAACATCACCACTCTCCAACATCACCACTACCACACCTACTAACATCACTAATACCAAAACTACCAGCACCCTCACCACAATCCACTCACTTCCTGCCTGACAAATGTTGCAAGAGTATGGGCCATTATCTCTCCTCGTCTAGTTGTTAATTCTCTCTCTCTCTCTCTCTCTCTCTCTGGCAACTTTAAGAAAGACTAGCAGGGGTACCCGACGCTGCCCGGGCCAAAAAGGCGAACACTCTAATTCTATTTGTTTTAGTTCAATCTTTCTTTTTACTCCAGAAAGACCATTTACCTCTTATGCTTTTGAAGAGGGATTATAAGAGGTCCAGGAACTTTCTATTTAATCTTTTGCAGACTAACGCACAGTATTTGTGCGAACTAGTTTACAATTATCGGTGACCTCAAATGACCTCGGAGGTCAACCTCACATAGCCCTTTCCGAACTAGAGGTCATGCGAGTCTCCATGCCAAAAATTGGGCTGCTGGGTCCTGTCGTGTATGAACGGTGACCTCAAATGACCTCGGAGGTCAACCTCGCATAGCCAATGTCCGAACTGAAGAACAAGTGAGTTTATGCCAAAAATTGACCTGCAGTTGCCCGGGCCAAAAAGGCGAACACTCTACCGGTGACCTCAAATGACCCAGATCTGAATTCTGACCCCCCTAAAACCATCCTTGGGTCACCCTAATTCAGGATTATGGGTCAGGAGGTCTCTAGCCCTTGGTTTGGGCGTGACTGAAGGAAAAACAAAATAAGCGGCTCTTTTATATACCGTATATAGATTGCTCTCTCTCTCTCTCTCTCTCTCTCTCTCTCTCTCTCTCTCTCTCTCTCGCTAGCAACTTGAAGAATGATTACCCTAATGTAATGATGGACTGCCAGGACGTGAAGAAGGAAAACAGAAATGATGGACAGATACAAACACGCATAAAAATGAAGGAAGGAACAACATGAAAATGAAGAGGGAGAGGAAAAAGAAGAAAGACGTGGATGAAAGGAAAGTGGAAACGGAAGGGAGGGCTTTGAAAGGTAGAAGAAAGAAAATGAGTGCGAAAAAAAATGGGAAGAAAAGATGAGGAGGAGAAAGGAAGGAAAAGGAGAGAAAAAGATGAAGAAATGGGCCAGAGAGAGATGAAAAAGGGAAGAGGGCCTATAGAAGGGCTGAACAGAGGACCACTTTGTTGAGTGATAACAACATTAATCTGGTGACTCTCAGGATGCAGATAAATGGTATGGAGGGACGAAGGTAAGTAGGGAAGTAGGGAGATATGTAGGAAAGTAGGGAGGTAGGGAGGCAAGTGGGAAAGGCTAAAGCGAAAAAAAGGAGGGATGTGAGGAGGTATTGGGGAAATAAGAATGTACCATATATAAGAAAAATGGAAAGATGACGGGAAGTATAAGAAGAGGGAAATTATCGTATGTACAGAAATAGCCTTAGATGTGGAGGAAAGTAGGGAGGTGTGGAAACAAGAGGTAGATTATGGAAGAAGACATGAGAGAGAGAGAGAGAGAGAGAGAGAGAGAGAGACTAAAATAATGGAGGAAGGGGCCAGGGACCAGAGGGGGAGAGATACGTTGACAAATTGAACAGTTTGACCTTTGATTGTGACCTCTCTCTCTCTCTCTCTCTCTCTCTCTCTCTCTCTCTCTCTCGTTGACTATCTCCCCTCCTCACTCCCTGCTCGACTTCAATAGGGAACTATGAACGCCATACGGGAACTGATTATAACGTTTCATGAACTGGTGTGAATGGTATTGTAGGAGACCCCCTCCCCCTCTTTCTCTCTCTCATTTCTTGAACGTCCTCCCTACCACCCTTTGTTTCTTCTTCCTTCCCCCTTCCTTTCCTGATGTCCTGTCCTTCTCTCTAACTCTCTTTCCTACCATCCCTTCTCTCTACCTTTCCTCTCCCCATTTCTTCTTTCTTTCCCTCCCTTCTCCAATACTTTCACTTTTTTTCCTTCCCTTCACCACTTTCTTTCCTTCCTCTTCTCCCTCCCTACCACTCTTTCTCCCTCCCTCCCTCCTCTCAAGAGTCACACAGTGGAGAACCGCTCGCTCGATTAATTCTGTACAGCAGTTATTGAAACTCCATAACAGCGTTGGGACGAGTGATGTACAGGGTCAACGAGAGGGAGAGAGACACGGAAATGACGGGAACAGAGAGCGAGAAGAAGAGGTTGGGAGAAGGAGAGGAGTTGGAGGGCGAGTGAAAGAGGGATCTGGTAGGGTGATTGGCATGGGGGTAGGCTGAGTTCTGGCGATGCAGGGGAGAGGTACGGTAGGCAAAAGAACGGCGAGGCAGGAGAACAAAGTGGTATTGTGAAGTAGGAGAGGGATGGGCAGGGGTATGGGGTGGCACGGGAGGGGTAGGTAGGGGTATGACGAGGCAGGGGAGGGGTAGGCAGGGGTATGGCAAGGGCAGGAGAGGGGATAGTCATAGGCAGGCGAGGCAAGAGAGTCGTAAGAGATAGAGTTACATAGATACAAAGGTCACTGAGACATTACAAATGTCCCAGCGAGGTGGCCAGGCATTGATATTAATTGAAAACTTTAATCCTCAGATACCGAGACGAGAGAGAGAGAGAGAGAGAGAGAGAGAGAGAGTCCTACTTCCTTCGCTCCTACACTTCCTTTCATCTCTCCTCGCCAGTCTTCCTCATCAATATTCTGATTTCCATTCTCTAAATACAGGTATATTTCTATATTACTAACGCTAGGGTATCCCGTGCCACGAACTTGCTACCCTGCCACTAACTTGTTCTGGAACAACCTTGCTCCCTTCCCACTAACTTTTTCTCCTGAACTACCTTGCTCCCTTGCTACTAACTTGTTCCCCTAAAACTTACATGTACCCTGCCACAAGTCTGCCCCCCTACCAACAACTTGCACATCTCACGAGCTCTACCTTCTTGCCACTATTATTATTCCTATCAACTAGCTTGCTTCTCTACCACAAACTCTACTCACAGCACAGCTCTTCCTCCTCCTCCTCCTCTCCAAGCTCTCTCCCTGTTTATTCCCCTTTCCCCACTCTCGCCTTGACCCTATCGAATCCATTTTTTTCTCCCCTTGTCATTATCGTTTCCCACATCCACCATCTTTGTCACTATATCTGCCGCCACCCCCTATCATGGCCTCACAACCCTGCAACTCCCCCGGCCATCACCGTCATCCACACGTCATCTGTACCATCTGTGCACCTTTCCCCTGTCAAATGTTTCTGCTCTTTTCCTGCTCCTAGTCCTATTTTGTGTTTTCTTTGCCCCTGTTTCTAGTTTTCACCTGCCACCATTGCACCCTTCCCCTGTCACCACCTCACCCTTTCCTGCCAACTCCCTACCCGTCCCTGGCAACACCTACCCTTTCTCTACCACCATTCCACCCTTCCCCTCCTACCACACCATCCTTTCCCTGCTACCACCCCATCCTCCCTCTACCACCATATAACTTCCCCTGCCACTATATAACTTCCCCTGCCACCACCCCACCAGGTCTCACCTCAGTCTATTAGGCCTATCACCCCTGCCAGTTATGTCACTAATAATACCATTAGCCTGGGCTATAATCTTACCAACACTAGCCAACACCACCCTTTTCCAACAACACCGCGAATTCTGGCAATGCCACCTGTCCTACCAACACCATCAGTTCCACCACCAGCAATACCTGTTTTCCCACTAATATCATTCCTTCCAACATCATTACTTTTCCTACCAATACTACCTCTCTTCCTACCAACACCACCGCCTTTCATATCAACACCATTAGTCATGCCGACATAATCACTTTTCCCAACAATACCACCTCTTTTCTTGTCATACCTGCACCACCATCCGTCATCCTAACACCTCCACCTCTTTTATTAACACCAGTACCTGTATTACAAACACCACCACTTCACATACAAACACCAATACCTCATATACCAACACTACCTACCCGTGATGGTGGGAACACATCTTATGAGGATACTCCTTTATTAGTACTAGACTGATTTGTTACCAGTATGCTTAGCAATTTCACAGGAAAAAAATAAAAAATGATACCATACGGCAGGTGCTGGAGAGGTACGCCTTCACGTGGTGGTACCGAAACGGCCAAGCGGCTCCATTATCCGGTTATACTCGTATAAACGTCTCTCAATGCTTTCCCTTTCCCTCCAATAAAAATAGTTGCTACCAACACAACCACTGTACCTACCAGCATAACAGTTCTTACTACCATTCCCCAGTTTAAACCACCAGAATCACATGATCTACCACCACAACCACAACTCCTACCAAATAACCACATTCTAACTATCGCACCCATAATTCTTGACTACGATACCACACCTAGGCCTACCATTCCTACAAGTACCACAATTCTAACAATCATGAAACCACTCGCATCACAACAACCACAGTTCCTACCACCACAACTGCAGTTCTTAACACTCACAGCTACAGTTCTTAACCACCACAACTACCACAATTCTATCCACCAGCACAATTATTGTTACCACTACCACAGTGTTTAGGCTAACTATCACGATTACCAAAATTCTTACCAATACAACCACGATCTTAAGTACCACAATTACCACCTTTCCTGCCACCACTGCTGTATTTCCCAGATTAGTTACTGATTTGGTTGACGCGGACAACTGCAAGATCGCCTCCGCAATATCTCTCAGGGCTTTCATTCACTGTTGCAAAGAGAGAGAGAGAGAGAGAGAGAGAGAGAGAGAGAGAGAGAGAGAGAGAGAGAAGGGTGGGGCATAAAAGGAGAGAAGAATGGAAGCCGTCAAAACGAAATATTCGCTAACAGAAAATACTTGGGCGAATTCCCTACACTGGTACCGGTACCTCTATTCCTCTGTATTGGAACTCCGATACACCACTTCGATCCTGCGTGCAACTTTTATTTGCCCCCCTCCCCCCCTCTCTTTCTCTCTCCGCTTTTTCGTCTTGCTCCCTCCCCTGTTTACTCACTGTTCCTTTGCACGGTTCTTTTCTACCTGTCTTCCACAAGCCTTTCTTCTCTCCTTTCCGCCTCTCCTCCCTTCTTTCCTTAGTTTCCTTCTCCTTCCTCCCTGTTTCCTCTTTCCCTCCATCCTTTCCTTCCTTTTTCCTTGCTCTCTTCCATCATTCATCCAATCTCCCCATCTGTTTCCTTTCTTCTTTCCCAGCATTCCTAGCATGGCAGAAGAGAGAGTGTGAAGGAAGTTTGCTGTGGGCGGAATTCTCCCTCCTCCTTCCCTCCATAGTTTCCTTCTTTCCTTTCTCTCTTCCATCATTCATTCATCCAATCTCATTGTCTGCTTCCTTCCTTCCCAGCATTCCTAGCATGGCTGAAGAGAGAAGTGTGAGGGAAGTTTGCAGTTGGGGGAATGAGAATCTCTCTCTCTTCCCATCCCTCAAGTATGAAACTTGTGATCGAGTAGTGAGCTTAATTTCATCTCAAGGCCGAATGGTCCTAAATCCATGGGCTCTCTGCTAACACCGCCATAGCCGTAATGAGAAGGTGCCGTATTTGTGGCTTGCGGCCGGAGGTAGAATGGGAAGCAGGGCGGAGGCAGATGAAGTACGACGGAGACAACAGGGGGAGGGGGGCAAGGAGGAGGAAGAGAAACTGGGGAGCTGAGGAGGAAGGGTAGGGTACGACAAGGCTGGGGTACGATGTTTATATTACAAGGCTGGGGTAGTTTGGGAAGCTGTGCTAAGGATAGCTGTAGTGGCAGGACAAGGGTAACTTGGGAGACAGGGAAGGATAACTGAGATGAAACAGTGTTGGACAGGGGGGATAAGGAAGTAGAGCAGGATAGGATAAGGAAGGAGCAGCTGAGAAGGCAAGGGAATATAAGCCACGACACGGTAGGAATGAGAGGTGATAGGGATCTGGCAAGACACGGGACGGTATAGGGAAGCTGGGGAGGCCGGGTAGGGTAGAACAGGGTAAACTTGGGCAGTAGTCAGGGAAGAGCAGGGAAGTTTGGGATGCAGGAAACGGTAGGGCAGAGCAGCGCAGGGTAGGACAGGGCGGGGGAAGCTGCGCATCTATATCAGGACATGGCAGGGAAAGGCAGACAGGACAGGATAGGGCAGAACATGAAAGGGAAGAACAGGACAGGGCAGAACAGGGCAGGGCAGACCAAAGCACGGCAGTGCTGGACAGGGCAGGGGTATAGCCGGGCATCCAAGACAGCCCATACTGTAGCTACCAGTCGCACATTTCTCAACAGTAGGCAATTTGGGCACATTATCTTTTTCCAAGAAGGTTTTATTAGGACTGACAGTAATGGAATGTAGCATAATATTCCTAATGGACTTAAATTTCATAAAGCAGACTTTACTGATCTACCTGAGACCTGCCGACATGTAAAAATACCCTCGCTGCATGAGACAGCCCTAGCATGTATTCAGTATAGACGGTAGGTGTTAGCGCCGAAGTGGTGACATGCTGAGAAAAGTAGGAGGACTAGGCCTACTTGGCCTTGGGATAGGCCCTGAAGCCTTTGCCCAGAATCGGACACATTAAAAAAAAAAAAAAAAAAAAAAAACAGGGTAATATTTTGCAATCTCCTTGTCCTTCCCCCGACAGGGAGTTTACCTGAGAATCAACGCAACGAAACGGTTAGTATATCTTATAAATACGAATCCTAAGTGTCACAGTCCATACACGTTTTGCTGTCCAGCAGTCCTTTTCAGCTATCGCCAGTGCGATCTCTCCAGTAACAACAGTTTAATAAAATATGCAGTTTGACCTTGAAACGTCAAGGTGGAGGACAGGAAGCACTGTTCTCGTCTTGTTCTGGACAGCTGGGTATAAGTATAGATCTACTCATTACAGGCTGTATGCTAAATGGTTTTGGAGATTTTGTAGCAACTTTTTCTTTGCGATTTATTTTGAACATTGCACCCCAAATATCTTCTTCTATGATTCAAATGATGTTGATAATGGAAATGTATGGATCAGATAAATGAAAATATCAGGACATAATATTCATAATCAATCGACAAGAACAAGTGCCACGAGATACAAAGCTGTGCCATTTAGAATACCACCTTACAGGATCGAATTCTCAGCGGCTTTAGACAGCAGCATTTTTTTTTCTTAGTAATATTTTCTTCACATTACACCTCAATATCTTTTTGTACACTATGATCCAAAATAGGCTGATATTAAAATGATTCACGCAACATGGGCTATAATACCCGTATTCTAAGTTTCACTGGAGACTTCGTAGCACTTCCTCTTCTGCGAGTTATTCTTCACGTGAGAGCACAATGTCTTCTTGCATGTTACTGATGCAAGTTATGCCTATTAAAAAGTAGGATAAAGGCCTGCACTCTAAGTGACAGATTTCGTAGCACCTCCTCCTTGGCGAATTATTTTGCGTACTGCACCTTAGTTTCTTTTTGTACACAAGTTTTATTGTATTAATATCGACACTGCATCAGCAACCTAGAAGAGAATTCTGAGTTTTAAAGTGCAGAGTACCGGTAAATCACCAGGACAGATGCGCGACGATATTTCCAAAGGGTCGCATTCCAATTGGCATGGTAGCTTTCGAAACATCTCTTCCTTTGCGATGTATTCCGAATTTTTCTTCTTATTCAGGAAAGCTGGGTATGAAATTCGTCCCAGTCAGTGAGGTTCGTATTCTAACCGGCTTTGGAGATTCCGTAACGCCTCTTCTTAGCGATTTGTCCTGGATATTATCAATACGAATTTTACTCCGAAATGTGGTTTCTCAAGTTTACTACAATTCCCAGACGATAACAAGAAGAGAATAAAGAAAACAGTTATCTTTACTGAAGGAAGTAAAAGAGGCGTTTCTATTTAACTACACATATACCTCTACACATCCCTTTTCCGCTAATCCATGTTATTCAGTGGTTCTTGCCTTCGCTGCATAAAATCGTGATGCGGTATCAAGTAACTACCATACTTCTTTAACTTTGTCTAAGTTACCTTCTCTCCCTCTTGAATGCTGAGCTGTTGCGACAGATTAACAGCAGAATATGATGTTGGTCACAAAGAAGTGTTATGGGCAGGATACTGTACCGTAGCACTTTAATTTTCTCTTACAGAGACATGAAGTTAGCTTCGAAAAGACGGAAATCTAAACCAAGGTAAGGTGAAAACAGTCTTTAAAGTCATCGTGTTGATGATGATGATGAAATTAGCGAAAATATCACTTTTTCATTTAAGGTTAGTACAATAAGTGGCTTTGGAGATTTCGCAAAACATCTTCCTTGGAGATTTATTCTGCACATTTCATCTCGTCATTCTCTTGATTGCTGATGATAAAGTATGTCCATAAATGTTATATATACATATATATGTGTACACAAAAAAAAAAAAAAAAAAAAAAACGAAGGGGAGGTGCTATTCTATGGGCTTCGAATTTTTCTTCACATTAGGCTATACCGCGGTATCCTAATATATGTTAATGACGCAAACTATGTTCATATTAAAACGACATGAATGACGTACAAAATAATGTTCAGGCGCAATATGCTGAATAAATCGATAAGGAAAAAGTATTGTGATGCTGACGACGACTCGGTCCGATTCCAATCTTGCGCTATCAAGACCAACCAGAATGATGTACTGCTCAAGAACTAACCGGAAATACTTACCGGATTTTAGGTGGCACAGGATGTTTGGTAACACTTCTTCCATTATGTGTGTTTTTTTTTTTTTTTCATTTTACACGTTGTTTCGCTTGGACATTTGAATATCGTTTTAAATATCGACAGCTTCCATCAACAACACACAACAGCTACGGCAAAAGTGTTAAGAAATCAATGCCACTTGGAATAAGATATACTATTCGAACTGAGAAACGTTGCCAATCACAATATTACTAATTCTAGTTGCAACCCCAGACGCATGTGAACGTGAGCATCCTCCTCCTCTGGGGGGATTGGGAGGGAAATGGTTAAGCTTTCATAATCAGGCACCTCCATCGGCTAATCACATAGGTGCCACTACACGAAGAGCGTCCCTCTCTACTATCGTCTGAAACTCTCTCTCTCTATATATACATACCTGAACAAGGTGATATCATGAGACACGTAGAGGCCAGGAGGAGGAATGTTGTCTTCTTGGCTGCTGCTCCTCCTCCTCGTCTCTTCCTTCCTCCTCCTCCTCCTCCTCCCATCTTCACGTGCTGCCTCACACAACCACACCAATGCAGACACACACTAATTCACCATCGTTTACGTATTTTCTGAGCATGATGGATGTTTGGGATTACCTATTTCATAGTCTTTGTCGACTGTCAACAGAGCTGAGTAGTGCTACTACAAAGTCGCAGAGAAAGTTTTCAGATCTTTTTTTTCACTATAAATCCGAACACCACACTTTTCACACCCTCGCATCTAGCGACAGTGGCAGAACAAATACGATTTGCATTATCTCCCAAAGTCGCGATAACTTGGTGGGTACGCGATATCAACAAATCAAGTACACACAGACAAAACGAAAAACCGGCTCTCGCCTCTGCAGCATACATCCACTCTCAACAGAGCCTCCCGCGGCACTGACCAGCTGACGCATCACGCATCGTTCTTGCTCTCAGACGAGGGAGGACGGAGGGAGGAGCAGGGGAAGGGGATTAATCTGGGGCTGGGGGAACTTTAAAATACACACACAAAAAATATCGCTCAAAAATTCTTGAAGGGACTGGTAGGAAAAAACAGGAAAACATGGCAAAATAGAGTGGTGCTCTATGACAGTTTAAAAAAAGAGGGGCCTCAAAAAAACTCAAATCATGTGTAAAATCATCAGAAATGTCAAACTTTAAGTAATGGAATAAGGTATCGGTAATGAAAAAAAAAAATGAAAATATAATTTCAGCCAAAAACACAATTAGGAGATTTTGATCCTTTTTTTCCGGTATTTTAGACAAATCTACGACACTTTTCTGCTAGGGCGTTATCGTCGCAAATTATTTTAATTTTACTCTAGAAAACAACCTAACCTAACCCTCAGGGGTACAATAAAAATAATCTGCGACGAAAATGAAACAGAACTGTCTTAAAATTCTTTTAAAAATGAAAAAAAAGGATCATAATCTCGCAATTCTGTTTTTGGCTGAAACTATTCCAAACTACAAAAAAAAAATAAAAAAAATCCTTGGTCTCCCCCTCCTCTTCGAACTCTTACACTCTCTAGTATGTCTATTTCAACCTGACAGATTCCTAAACCCTTTTCAGTTTAGGCTACCCCAGTTACGCCATGTACCGATTGCCTTAGTTAAACTGGAGGGCCGATTGACTAGCAACCAAGGAGATTCAGTCGTACCTCCAAACTATAGATGATCTTATTTAACGCAATCAGGACTTAATACTTAACCTGTATGAATGGCATAATTCCTGTAGTAGGGGTGGCCTAAAACTGTCAAGCAAAGACAACTTTCTCGCCACTTCCCCCACATCCTCAGTTACAGCTCAGTCATTGTATACTCACCTGCAGTGTTTTAGTAGGTGGAGAAGATACCAGAGCAGGCTGGGTGGCGAATATACACATATTACAACGTAACTTCTCCGTAAATATCAAGTACACCAAGTAAACTTCAATTTTAATACCACGGCCACCAAAACCTGAGCAGCAATATACCGGCTGAAAGGAGAATCTCGCCTTCGGGACAAGCTTATAATTTTACCGATTTTCTCTATATAATAAACACATACGACTTTTGATATGCTATAATTATTACTGTATTCAAATCATACGTGTCTGTTTCATAAATGTAAATGAAAAATGTTTTTCACACAACAATAGGTATTTACTGTTGTAAAGGTATTGTTTTTCCTTAAATTTTGGTAATATGGGTCTCATTCTTATTTCCTGCCTAATTTTTTCAAGAGTACGTTTCTATACATCAATATATATATGGAAATGTTGAGAAACCAATCGATACAAGTGGACTTAAATAAAACACCAGCCTGGGTCTGTATTAATAAAAACATTTAGTAGTACTCCTAAAATTGATACTAAAAGTGGTTGTAGCTGAGAGTTGCTTCAGGACTCGTAGCAGTAATTTCGCTCCTACCATGAAGTGTTACCAACACAAAGAATATCTGCTTAATATATTTTAAAAATTACCATTACAAAGCCTTAGAGTTTCAGTATGTAGTTTAAAAATGAAAAACTAGTTTTTATATATAGAAACAACATCTATTTGATCATATATTATGATTCGTTACTAATGTCGATAAAATGGATAAAATGTAAACACATCGGGTGATCAGCTGGCCTGCTACCGTCGGGGCATCGTGCGTACCTATTACAATGACCGTCAACAATTGCACAATTTCAAGATTCCACGGCTGCAGATAAATTCAGGAGAAAGAGAAACTGGACGGAGGGAGTGTACAAGGGACCTTCACAAACCTCTTAACAATGTGTGAAGCAGTTAGAGCATAGAGTGTTTCCGTTATCATATTGCTCACTGATGACTGCCATGGTCCAAAGTCATCACAGTTACACTGCTGCATTTTTCCAGTTGCAAGGTACCTAAATAGTATCAACAATTTCATCTCGGATGTGAGAGGAAGGTTTCGGTGTGTGGGCCTTTCCAGTACATCTCTTACTAAATCAGTACGGTAATAAATAATGCCCTCACCATCGAAACGGTACCTTCTTACAAGTTCTTGATCATTATATTCCATGAATGCATCCTTCCAGCTCGATAATTTCTGCGTGGTGGATGGTGTCGGTCAGCCATGGTCTATGTTGTCTTGTCTCTTGGTGTTTGAGGGACGCAGCTACTGTGTTTACTGTCACTAAAAGCCCTACTAACTCCTTAAAAGTCCTTGTGGAGGACTTTTATTTTTCAGCGAGTTTACGAGTAAACTTAGGAGTTGAAAGTAACTTGTAGGAGTACTTCTAGAAGTTAGGAGCCAAATTTCACTTTGAGAGGAACTTTTACTCCTAGGAGTTTTTATTAATACGGGCACAGGAGCAGGCGGAATTTGCTACGATTTCGCCTGGCAACACTGCAAACCCACCTTTTACGCTCAGTCAACCAAAACACTTGCGTACGTGGTAGTTGCGTCGGTCACTAGCAGTGCTGTTTTCAAAGCATCATGCCGCCACTGTCCAAAACGCTACAGGACTGTACCTGGTATGTTCTTGGCTAGAGATAGTTGTTGAGGGACGGGAAGGGGTCCATCGCTGGCACAGACAAAACCCTGACGGTGATACACTATCCTAAAAGCAACAGCAGTGAGGTTCACAAACCGGTAAAGACAGCCTGTGCAACACAGCATGCACACAACTTCATTCATCCATCATATAGCTTTTATATTAATTACGAACCTATACAATTAAGTCTTGACCTTGATGCTTATTTTCTCAAAACATACTATTTTTAGCTTCTCTTTGCATCTACTCCTATAATTCTTCTCTGATTGTGATAATTTTGGTGTCATTTTTTTTTGTTTTTCCAAATTTCAGTACCTTTGCTCCCTGAAATGTTAAGTATCACACCCTTTTTTTTTTTATCTACATGCCATTTTCTATGAGAATATTTTCTGCATTTTATTGCATTAGGTATAAGATAACAAAACGTTTTTCACAAGAGATAAGCCAATATGCATTTCCAGGAAGTTAAATTATGATTTGACCAGTTTGCAGGAAAAGAAAAATCTTAATTCTTCTTTTCCTGCAGAGGAGTAACTGGAAGAAGAAGGGAACCAAACAGCACATCTGTGGGCATCACACCTTTGTTGCCAGGCATGTGTCCAGGTCAGTTCCAAGCTTGTTTTATCAAAAGCTTAGCAGACTTTCTACCACTCCTTCCATAATTGCTTTTTAGTAGCATAATATTCTACTGCCAGTTACTTGGGAAATGGTGACAGTGATGATGATGATGATAGTAATAATGATGATGGTAATGGTGATGATTTATCTTACTGTCTTCATCCGTGACAGCTGTAGTTCAAGCCAGTGATGGGATGCATAGTGATGGAGAGTCTGTGTATGCCTCTGGGCCATGTCACCCACACAACCCAAGGTCACACACTGTATGGTTTTCAACGCCCTCAGTATGATGACCTGTTCTTGTATTTTTTCTTGCCATCTCCAAATGATCTTTTTTGACATAGGAGAGACTTATTACTGGGGTTAGGTATAGCCTTCATTAATTACCTCTCTGCTGCATCATCATCATCCGGACCTCCTTTCCCACCCTAGGGCAGGGTGAGAAGTGTCAACGTCGAGACAGCTCAAGTTTACACAGTCCAATTGGCCACGCTTCCATTCACTCATCATTCAAGCCCCCGGAATCCTGGCTCTCTCTCATTTGATGTAGTGCTGCCTACATCTTCCTTCACCTTTATCATTCTTTTTCTGTGTCTGGCCTCCTCACTTCGTATTTCTCCCATCCTTAAAGAGGTTAATGATGAGGGAGCAGTAAAATGCATGAGTTTTCACACTTAGTGCAGTGAGTGTGAAAAGAGTTTTTTGACCGGTTTGTGTTATGGGGTGAGAAAAAATCTGTTCTTACAATATGTGACGAGTTTACGTGTTGACTTAAGAAGTTAAATAAAATACTGAGTTCAGTTCAATTTATACTGCTTTGTTGACATGTTTATTATTCAGGCTTATTGCACTCATGTTTACCACGGAAGTTGTACACAGTCACTAACCAGAGTTTGTAGATTGTGGATTTCACTGCAGTTCTAGTGACATCTCAAGGGGGTCTTTATACTTCCATTACAGTAGATATGTGTTATTCTACAGTAGGTTATTATGTTAATGATGTGTGTGTGTTTTGGATATAATTAACCTTTATTCTTGTTTAAAATTGCCTTACATAGCATTATAGATGTATACTGGCAGTGGTCAAACACCAAATCCCCTTTTTTCCCTTAGGTTATATACTCTTTTATATACAAGCTTTCACTTAATGAGTTGGTTTCCATAAACGTAACTGCTCATAACATCAGGACCCCCTGTATTATTATTATCTATCTGTCTATCTATTGCCAGACGCCACAATCCCGTAAAGGGGTGGCCGTTTGACTTTGAGTTACTTGTTTTACGGAAAGGGGCACTAACCCTCCACCAACCCACCTGTTGACACGTAGGGAGCACATATGGTTTGGTTATATGGTTACCACCCAGCGTTGTAAATGATTTCTTGGCTTACAGGAAACCATTTGGCTTGTCACTCAATGTAAAGCCACCTGTAAAGGAAAGAAAAGCAATAAGAAGTGACAGGAAAGATGGGAGAAATAAGAAGAGAGGAGGGCAGGCGCAGAAAAAGAATGATAAAGACTAAGGAAGAAGTAGGTTATTATTATCATTATTATTAGTAGTAGTAGTAGTACGGTAGTAGTAGTAGTATTGTTATTATTATTTTTATTAGCATCATGAACCATATTATTGCCATCATGCAACTAATCAACAATTTTTCAGGTTGCAACAAGACCCCCTGCAGGAGTCAGTGCTGTTGTCACAGAAAACATCATGATCTGGAATACCATTATCTTTGGGTGAGTTCCTATAGAAAGGCAGTGTTTGGAAACTCCCTGTACTGTAGTTTGCAGGTGATACTGTGTTTAGTTGAAGACGAAGGGGAGCTGCAAGGCTTGGTGGATGAGTTTGGGAGAGTGTGTAAGAAATGGAATCTAAAGGTGAATGTAGGGAAGAGTAAAGTTATGGTCTTTGAGAGAGGTGAAGTCACTGAATGTACAGTGAGGTTGGATGATGAGGAAATGGAAAATGTGAGTACTGTACGTTTAAGTACTTGGGTGGTGTGATGAATAAGGATGGAAGTTTGGAGGGGGAAGTGCTTGAAAGGGCACAACGGGGAAGAAAGGTTGCTGGTTCCTTGAAAGCAGTGATAAAAAACAGGGAGGTGAGCATGGAAGTGAAAAAGTTACTACATGACAGTATTGTGATACCAACTCTAACGTATGGAAGTAAAGCTTGGACGTTGTTGGAGGGACCCAAGTCAGGAGTGAGAGCAGTGGAAATTAGTTATTTGAGAGGAGCCTGTGGAGTCACACGGAGAGAGAGAGACTGGCAAATGAGGATATAAAGGAGCGTTGTGGTGTGGATGTGGATGTGATAATTAGGAGGAACAAACTGAGGCGGTTTGGCCATATGGAGAGGATAGAGAGTGAGAGACTGACGAGGAGAGTTTATGTGAGTGGGGTGGAGCGGGAGAGAGGGAGAGGGAGGCCAAGGATGAGATGGAGGGATGGAGTGGAGAGGTATATGAGAGAGGGGGGTATGAGTTGGGAGCAGGGCATTGAAATGGTGGGGGATAGGGCGACGTGGAGATGATTTGTTTGTGGCCACCCCATATGGGATTAAGGCGTTTGGCAATAAATAGATAGAGATTGAGTTCCTATAGTTTGTTCACTGTAACCTGGCTTAGAGAAGTTAATCCTGGAATTGATAGAGGAGGAAAGAAGCATGGTGTGGAGGTCAAGAGCAACACAGCTGCGTGCGCTTGGGTTTATTCTGAGCAGCAGGGACGGTTGCGACTGATGCCTGAGGCTGTGATTCAAGAGGATCCAGCAATGCCCAGCATATCGTACGGATGGGCCCATGAACAGGCAGTCTCCTACACAATGTCCTTGAAATTAACAGTTTATGGACTCCTGGCCTTTGGTTCCTTCTTCCTAGCATACCATTCCATCCATCATCCAATCCTATGTTGCCTCATGAGCATAGGAGCCTGGGGCTAGGAAGTTGGTCCTGACATTTCAGATGAGAGAGACCAGCCTCACTCGTCCCTGAGTGGCGTTATATGAGCAATAAACCCCAACCACCCCATGGATATGAACCTTCACTGGCTCAGTCCGATTGGAGCGCAATAATTACCTTACCTACTAAACCACCAGGCGCCGAAATTTGGTTATATGGTTACCACCCAGCATAGTAAATGGTTTCCTGGTGTACAGGAAACCATTTGGCTTGCCACTCACTGTAGAGTCACCCACAGGCTGAAGGAAGGGGAAAGAATGAAGGAAAGAAAGACAAAAGAGGGAGTGTAAAGTCACCCTTAGGCAGAAAGGCGAGGAAAGAATGAAGGAAGGCGAGACAGAAGAGGATGGAAGGAAAGAAGGATGGGGGAGAGGAAAGGGCAGACACCTGAGAGCAGCACTATATTGAGTGAGTGGATGGTGTAGTGCTGCATAGGAAAAAAAAATGACATCAGTTTATTTTACCATGATGGGGAAAAAAAAAAACTATGATAATGATGGTGATGGTGCTGATGGTGATGATTGATGATATACATTTTTTTTCACAGACCACACAACACCCTCTTTGAAGACATGTTCAAGTTAACCCTGGAATTGACAGAGGGTGGGAAAAGTTAGGGAAGAAGGTGATGATGATACAGCAAGAGTTTGAGTTGATGGTGGTGATAATGATGATGATGATACACTTTTTTTTTTTTTTTCTCACAGGCCACACAACACTTCTCGAATATGGCACATTCCAGTTAATCCTGGAATTGACAGAGTTCAAGATGGTGCTGGTGATGATGATAAAGATACTGTATACATTTAAAAATTTATTTTGTGTTTCTATTATATTGTAATTTTTTTCCCACGCCTTATGGGATTAAGGCATCTGGCTACAGATAGATAGATATATAGATTATTATTATTATTATTGTTATTATTATTATAATGCTGTATGGTAGTGCGACCCGGGCAGTAAAGGAAGAGGATATTTGCAGGCTCAGACGTACAGAAATGAGGGTGGTTAGGTAAATGTGCAGTGCGTCCCTGCGTGCAGTGCCTTGGGGGGACTAGGTTTACGATGGAAGAGTTAAGAGGTAGGATGGGACTGGAGTGTATTGGTGATGTGATGAGGAGTGGTAGATTAAGATGGTTTGGGCATGTGGAGAGGATGGGGGATGATAATTGGGTACAGAAAGTGAGAAGTGTTAATGTTGGGGGTGGAGTTGCAAGAGGTAGACCTAAAAAGACTTGTGATGAGGTCATTGAGTGCGACCCGAAGGATAAGGGACTGAATAGGGAAGCTGCCAGAGATTGAGCAGCTTGGAGAGCCCCCATTAGGTGACAAAGACTGACACATGCAAGCATGTTGGAGCCTTCAGAAACTAAATGACAAATTACTATTTTTTCAGGGCAGACGACACCCCCTTTGAAGATTTTAATATCACTTTTTTCCACCCCTAATGGGATTAAGGCATCTGGCTGTAGATAGATAGGTATATAGGTTATTATTATTATTATTATTATTATTGTTATTATTGTTATTATTATTATTATTATTATTATTATTATTATTATTGTTATTATTATTATTATTATTTTCAGGGCAGACGACACCCCTCTTGAAGCTGGTACCTTGGTGTAGCACCGCCAACCTGTCACCATCAAGTTGGTCAGCAAGATGTTCCAGGCCAGTGTTTACTTGGATGGTGGCATTTGCTGGAACAGTCTATTCTAATTTGATGGTAAATTAGACTGAACTGATTCTACATGCCCTGGAGTGATACATGTAAGTATCACATCCATTGGCAGAATTTCGTATAATTTAGTAATGGATGTGACATTCATCAGACACTGCATGCTGAATATTGACTACAGTGGGGCACCAACTTTCGCTACAGCAGGATTCGCGGAATCCACTTTCGCGGCATGCACCAAATATTCCCTAACTTCCACTTTCGCTTGAAAAAAATCGATTTTCGGGCACAAATTTTGGGTTTGGGACAATATTTTGAACTTTGAATTTCCTGCACCGCCCGCCCACAACCCACCGCCATCTTGAATGACGTCATGTCAACACTCTGTCCACCCATTCCCGCCATTGTGTACGAGCGTGCTAGCTCCATTGTGTTGGATTCTCACGGTTCAATGGTTCAAGTCTGATTGGTGAAGTGTTCAATAAACGCATCCATGAAGGGCAGCAGGCTCTTATCACACGCTACCTGCAGAAGACTAAGGAAATAACGGAGGTGGAAGTACCATTGGAAGCCGAGGGGGCAGCCGACCATGGTGCTATCCCTACTGACAGTGCCATAGAGGAGCTTAACCTGGATGAAGATTTCAATGGATTTGTTCAAGAGAACCTAGCACAAAGGGAAATTCAGCACAGAGTGGAAGTGTTGCATCAAGTTGCATCTGAGGAGGCAGAGAGAGAGAGAGTGGTAGCGAGGCAGCAAGAGGTGGCGCCAATACGTCTGGCGTGGCTAAATAAGCCCGCCACGCACCTCGGATACTTACCCCCAACATCCATTAAACACCTCAACCTGGTCTCTGTGGTATGTTTCTCCTCATATAATGTGTACTGTACAGTTTTTATTGTTTGTATCTCACAATGCAATGTACAATAGTGATTTGATGTACTGTATTGCAAGTGAAAATGAAAATCTGATGTTACTTTAGGATAACCGGGAACCAATTAGCCTTTTTGCCATAAAGACAATGCCCCAACTTTCGCTAATTCCACTTTCGCGCATTATTTTTGGACCCAATTAGGCGTGAAAATTGGTGCCCCACTGTATTGTTCATTCACTCTAACTTGGCCCAGATTTTCATCGTTTTGCAGCTTGCCATAGTTGTGAGTTAGGAATGAGTCCTTTAGTCATGTAGTAAGTTCAGTAAAATACTGTAATGTTCCATGGGAATTTTGGTATGACAGCAAGCCGTCTATTCAGATATCTCAAGGATGCCCCAAAATAACATTAAAAACCTGTTGGCCGTCAGAGAAACTGTTGACATCAGCCTAATGTCACCTGTATTGAAAGTGTATCATTGGCACATTTCACTTGGATTGTTTCATCAACTCAACCTATAAAACTTAATGTTTGCTGCTGTGATTCATTTTTCATCCAGGTTCTGCCTCATGGAGCCCCAGTAGGATTAAAGTGATTTTATTTTCAGGAGGCATTTTTTTTTTATCAAGTAAATGAAAAAATGTACCTCTGACTGAACAGACAGTAGTAGCTACTACTGTATTGTAATACACCCTTTTTTTCCTATTGCCTCTAATCCCCCCCTTGTTGTAGGTTGCAGGGGAGGGAGAGGAAGTACAGGAGAGGGAGGACATACGAGTGAAGGAAGGAGGGGGGGATGAAGGGGGAGAGAGGAGGGAGAAGGGGATGGAAGAAACTGCTTTTCAGGAAAGACGAAGAGGTAGATGGAAGAAGGATGATCAGAGGTGGAAAGACAAGGAGGAGAAAGGAAGAAAGGAGAGAGAGATGGGGTGGAAGAGAGGCAGTAAGGAGGACGAATGGACATGAAGGAAGGGATGGAGGGGTGGGAACTGGTGAGGAGATGGAGGGGGAAGGGAAGAAGTGGAGGGAAAGAATGTGGAGGTTGGTGGAATCTGCCGGCTTTGGTCAGTCTGGCTGGAGCTGTGACTGGTGAAGGTTGTTTACATTTTTTTATAAGATTTTTTTTCCTTTTTCTTCCCATTAATTGTTTTTATGCTGATAATATTGACTTTAGCTTGTATTGCACACATTCCTGTTTCTAAAACTTACCCATTGATATTTTTTATGGAGATTTTAGTGTCATGGCTTATATCAGTGTTCTTTTTCAGGGGTGTGAGTTTGGGGGGAAGGACAGCATGATGGCAAAAAACTGCATGACATGGAGGTGAAGTAATTTGTGGGCACCTTTCCAGCATCAAGGCATTTAGCTGTACAGGACTACCACCACCACAGTTACCAGAACTATCATTCCCACTACTAGAGCAACCACAACCATCATAACACTATTGCTGGAGAGGACATTTAGCTGGATACGACTTTGGTCAGTATGACGTAACCATATGTATTATTTTTTTGTGCATACTAGTTTCATATGGCTTTATATAGCTTAATAGGCTTTTCTATAGGGGTTAGATATACATACAGCAAACTTTCACCAACAAAAGTGATGATATCTAGGGCAGGTGGCAATACTGTCATAGCAGAGGAAGTGTGGCCAGGTGTAGTTTGCTGCAAGGGTGTGGGAAATAACTCCATCTTGGTCAGTGTTTGTGATAAGTGGGTGGATATGAGATGTAATGGTGGATCAAGTGGAAATGACTCACTCCGGCCCATAGCTCTTCCCTCCCTAGTCACTCCGACCTTTAGCTAATAATAGTAATTAGGTTAGCTAAAAATGAGTAATAATAACAGCTGTAACGACTGGATTTCTGTCCGGAAAGGGGAGCCGGTGTGACTAGGGTGGGAGGCCAGAGTGGCCAGGGCCAGCAAAACTAGGAGCCGGAGTGACTTGAAACCCATCAAGCAGCGTGGAGAGCTGCCATTAGGTGACCACGGCCGTTGCATGCAAGGATGTTGGTGCCTTTAATACGATAATACAAATTAAATTATAAAAATCTTTGGGCATAGAAAGCCTCATCTAACAATGATCCCTTGCCCCATGTCAGTTTATTTATGGCCTGGTGTAGTAAGACTGGGTGGGTAATTTTGACTGGTAATTAAGGAGACATTCCATACTTAAGACTTGTCAAATTCCATGCAGCAACATGGAAAATTCCCCCAGCCCCTTGCTAGTTAGTTGATTACCAAGTGGTCAGATTAGGATGGTAATTTTGTCTAGTAACCAAGGAGAATCATAACTAAGGCTCAAGATTCCATGCAACAACTTTGTAAAGATCCCTAGCTCCTATTCAATTACTTGATGGCCAAGTGTAGTCAGATTGGGAGGGTGATTTTGACTATAGGTCTGTTACAATAACTAGGCCCATATTTTCATTCTTTAGTGGCTTATTTCACACAGCTCATTGGTAGAAAGACAGTGGTATGGTTCTGCATTCATCCCATAGCATTTCATGACCAGCCTTATATTCTGGTATTTGTCTAGTATTACAATTTAGCATTTAAGATGGAGAGTTGGCAAATTTTAGGTCAAGTTAGGGTAAAACGATTATAGTAACAATGGACTCACACCTAACTCCTAGCTAAGGCTAGTCAATATCCGTGCAACCACATCTTTGTGATAGTCGTGGGAATGACCGTGTGTCAGAAGATTGGCTATGGGAGCAAGAATGTTTGGCTAATGTGTTACTGGGATCATCCACATCTTCCCCACCCCAAGGTAGGGTAAGGAGAGACAAAAGAAAACTTGATGGAATGAAATACTAACCAGTGTTCACCCAGTTGAGTGAGCCACACTGCCATTCTCACCATTCAGGCCCCTGGAATCCTGGCATCAAGGGGCCAAAATGTTTGCTGAGTCATTGACCATGATGAAGCAGTCTACTGTAAATGGCAGTATTAGTCCTGAAGTGTTATGGATAAGATTTAGATTTGTCAAAGTCTTTTTGCCTTTGTGCTAGAAAAGAGTATGGCTGCTTGTTTTGATAGGCAGGCCTAAATTTGTCCTTTTGCTGGCTATTTGTGGCATTTTTTTTTTTTTTTTTTTTTTTTTTTTCCATGGGGCAACATAGGATGATGAATGAAAAAAATGAAATGCTACATATAAGCTGCACAAGGACACAATTAGACCTCCCTATCAAACCAAGCAGCCATACTGTTTTCTTAAACTTGTCCTAAACTGCCCCTTATCTTGAAAATGATCTTGTAAGGATAAACATTCTAATATACTATACTGATTTCACTTTAATTTAATCTAGAAGTGACAACTTCCAGTCTTGAAAACTGAGCTGTAACAAAAGCCTATCAAAATAGTGCCATGGTCATTTTGGTTTAAAAGTTTTTAGCATCTTGAATTTTGACTTTGAACAATAGATGAGCAATAGAATATGCTGCTAGTCACAAACAAGTGCTGTGGAAAGGATAATTAGCTGTAGCATTGTCTTGTTCTGCCACTGAACTCTGTATGAAATGGCTTACTGAAGACAGTTTTGGCCAAGTTAAGGTATACGATAGCAGTAGTAGTAGTAGTGTAATCTGGTGTATTTCTCCTGCATGTCTACTCTAAATGTAAATAATTTGTATTACAGTATATTCCCTCTTCTGTCGTTCTTTTCTTCGTTTCTTCCTTCTCCTTCTGCCTATGGGTGACTCTACACTGAGTGTCAAGCCAAGTGGTTTTCTGTACACCAGGAAGCCATTTACTATGCTGGGTGGTAACCATATAACCAAATTATGGCACCTGGTGGTTTAGTGGATAATTAAGGCCCTCCAATCGGATTGAGCCTGTGTAGGCTTATGTGCAAGGGGTGGTTGGGGTTTATTGCTCACATAATGCCACTTAGGGATGGGTGAGGCTGGTCATTGTCATCTTAAACATCAGGACCAACTTGCCTAACCCCGGGCTCCTACGCCCCTAATGGGGCAACATAGGATTGGATGATGGGATAAATTTTTTTTAAAAAATTGTTGTAAAAATCCCGGAAAAAACTCCCCTAAGCTGTTTAATGGAAACTCACTCTCGGCATGACGCACCAGGGTCATTATGTTTTAGCCTGTGAGGGCCCATAGTGGCTTCCAGTCTGAAAACTGACACATAAGTTGTAAAATTCCCTCTAATGGCAACCGAATCCCGGTATATCCCAGCTTCCTCCACAATTATGTCATGTTTGGTCAGAGTTGCCTGCACAAATTGTCTGCAGTGACTCTGATAGTGATTAATTTTGCATACAGTAGTGCTTAACAGTAGTGATTAAGGCCTGTATAAAGTGTAGATAAAGAGTAATAATGTTCTTAAGGCCTGCATACAAAGTGTAAGGTAGTGCAATTGTGATTATGGTTAGA
Source organism: Coenobita brevimanus (assembly GCF_032717465.1). Lineage (NCBI taxonomy): Eukaryota > Metazoa > Arthropoda > Malacostraca > Decapoda > Coenobitidae > Coenobita > Coenobita brevimanus. The sequence continues at coordinate 45,729,342 of NC_137014.1, forward strand.
AAGTGGTGCACAGAAGTGAAAGTGTTGCACAGAAGTGATCATGTACCCCCTTAACATCTGTATATCTTACCAAAAGGCCTTCCCTCCTTATGCTTGGATTACATCCTCTGCAAACAGGGTAAGGGATTTTTTTTCTGGTTAGTCAGGAGGCCTCACACTTTCCATAAGTTGGAATTGCAGTAAAGTCAGAATGGCCTCAGCCCCTATTATTCCAACTTAAAGAGGTTTTACTGTATATAAAATATCCATGGGGAGCGTAGGAAATATATCTATGAGGAGCTTAGGAAATATATATCTGTGTATACAATTTCTTTGTATTGATTGCAGCTTTGTTGGTATGTTACTACAAATTACAGTACTGTATCAGAACTGTAGAGGAAAGGTCTTATTTCAAAAGTCTTACCTTTCATTGAGAGTACTGTTTCAGTATTGGTATGACTAGAATTTATTTTGTGCACTTGATGAGAAGAGGTGGAAGGAGGCAGGGAAGGCCAAGATGATGGGTGGATATCATGAAGGAACATGTGAGAAAATGAGGTGTGGAAGTTAAGGAAGTAAGGTATGATTAAGATAGAAGGACAAAATGTGAAAGGAGATGCATATGACAATCATGGTACCTTTTGTTTTTTAGCAAGGGAGTCCATGGGAATATTTTGTGTCACAGGCACACACATAAGTGCAGGTAAATATGAAAAGTACTTTAACATATAGATGTGAGACTATGGTGTGGCATGAAAATGAAAAGTCATGAGTGGGAGCAGTGGAGATGGGACTGCTGAGGAATGTATGTGGAATACAGAGAGTGGATAGGATACAAAATTATGTAATTCGTGAAAGATGTGAAGTGAGGAAATCTGTGGACACCAGAATCAAAGAGAGTGTACTGAGGTGGTATGGTCATGTGGAGAGAATGGATAACAATAGAGTGGTGAAAAAGGTATATCTGAGCGAATTTGAAGGAGGGAGGAGGTGAGGTAGGCCAAGGAGAAGATGGAGAGATATGGTGGATGGGTGTGTGAGGAAGAGAAAATATGGAAGTCAGTGAGGCTAGGGAACTGACAAGAGATCGAGCTGGCTGGATGAATATTGTAAGGAGAAGTGCGTGATCAGGGATTTGGCACCCCTTTTTAACGTGACAGTGTCTGGATTGACTCTATCGGATACGTTTATGTGAAGCTACAGAACGTGGTGAATGTTTTTGGCGTATGAGATAGAGCCAGGATTCCGGGGGCTTGAAAGATGAGTGAATAGAAGCATGGCCCATTGGATTGGGCAAATTTGGGCTGTCTGGACATTGCTACTCCTCACTCGGCCTTAGGGTGGGAAAGGAGGTCCCGATGATGATGATGATGTCAAGAGAAGATTATATGGGTAGTTTTGTACCTGTAAAGCTGAACCAAGATTTTGAAGGCTTGAATTGTGTGATGATGATGACAGCAGTAATGGTGAAAGTGATGGTGGTGGTGGTGATGATTTCTGTTTTTCATTTTCAGGATCGTGTTCATGTGATCAAGGAAGATGTATCGGTATTGATCTCTCTCCTGTCATCATTCACCCTCCTGTCATCACTCACTCTGCCCACTGCCCAAGCAAGTACGGGTGACTGATATGTCTTGCTGTACTAAAAAATCACAGAAAAGAAAGCATTATCCCTTTTTTTTTTCCGTCAATTGAGGAAGCTCCTTTTCCCAAGCAATTTATTTATTTATTTAATTTTTTCTCCTTTGTCAGTTGAGGAAGCTCCCTAACACCTTTTCCTGAGCAGTTTACTTATTTATTTATTTTTTCTTCTCCCTTGTCAGTTGAGGAAGCTCTCAAACACCTTTTCCTAAGCAGTTTATTTTTTTTTTTCTACGTTATCAGTTGAGGAAGCTCCCAAACACCTTTTCCTAGGCAGTTTATTTATTTATTTTTTTTTCATACCAAAGATAAACAGAGGAAGGGAAAAAAAATAGAATCCATATACCAGATAACAAGTGTCCTCCATTCATAAAAAATCTATAACACTTGGACTTACTTCTGTAGGTTGAAGTTTTGGGGGAAAGTATTCTGGGGAAGTGAGTTCCGGAGAGAAGCAGTTTGGGGAATAAATGAAATCTGGTAGGCAGAAGTTGTTCAGTATGGCAGTGTATCAGAGTGTAAAAAAAAAATAAAAATACCCAGATGAGGTCATAGAGTGTGACCTCAGGGATAAGGGATTGATAGAGAGGGTGCTAGAGATTGAGCAGCATGGAGAGCAGCCCTCCGGTGACCAAGGCCAACATATACAAGCATGTAGGAGCCTTGATAAATGAATGATGGATAGGTAAATAGACAGACAAGTAGACAGATAGACATAAATAGACAAACAGATAGCAAGGTATATAATGCTTTGTTTTGATGTACAGTGAGTAGATTTAACTGATTTTCTTTTTTTTCTAGATCTGGGAGCAGGGCAATGAAATTGCGGTGACCGGGCGACATGGAGGCGATTTGTTTGTGGCCACCCCTTACAGGATTAAGGCGTCTGGCAATAGATAGATAGATAGTAAAGCACACAACCTGGCCCATAATGACCTCCATCAGTGCTGCCTTCAGTTGGACTCTGATGGGGTGACTGATAGGAAGGTAAGAGCATGGCTTAGTGTAAGAAGTGGAGTATAGTACTGGTAGTAAGGGTTTGAGTAGTAGTAGTAGTGGTTGTAGTGGGTGTGGTAGTTACAGTAGTAGTACTTATTGTTGTAGCATCAGTAGTAATAGTGATGGTTGTAGTGGTAGTAATAGTAGTAGTAGTAGTTGTTATTGTTGTAGTAGTAGTAATAGTAGTAGTAGTAGTAGTTGTGATGGTTGTAGTAGTAATCAAACAGAGGCATTGATGTTTAGTTTATACAGGCATGTTGGAGCATTTATAAATGATACAAACAGAGAGGGGTTGATATCGTATGTTTGTATCATTTATAAAGGCTTCAACATGCCTTTATAAACGATACAAACAGAGAGGTGTTGATATCGTATGTTTGTGTCGTTTATAAAGACCCCAACATGCCTTTATAAACGATACAAACAGAGAGGCGTTGATATTGTATGTTTGTATAATTTATAAAGACCCCAACATGCCTTTATAAACGATACAAACAGAGAGGGGTTGGTATCTTATGTTTGTGTCATTTATAAAAGCCTCAACATACCTTTATAAACGATACAAACAGAGAGGGGTTGATATCGCATCCTCACACAGTTGGTGTAGATTTAAAGATAGTTTTATTGTAGCATGAAAAACTATTTTGGAAATTGGCTGTTTGGATTCAGTATTGTGTACTGTATTGTAAATGAGTTTTTATTCCTGTAGAACGGATTGACTCTATCGGATACGTTTAAGTGAAGCTACAGAATGTGGTGAATGTTTTTGGCGTATCAGAATTCTGGGGGCTTGAATGATGAGTGACTGGAAGTGTGGCCCATTGGACTTGGCAAGCTTGGGCTGTCTAGACATTGCTACTCTTCACCCTGTCCTAGGGTGGGAAAGGAGGTCCCAGTGATGATGATGATGATGATGATGATGATGATAATAGAACAGTAATGAGAAGCTTCACAGTCTGTTGTATAACACGAGCATTGTGGCCGCCCTGGATGCCGGTACCTTCAACCTGTATGCTTTTTTTTTAAAGTGTGTGTGTGTGTGTGTGTGTGTGTGTGTGTGTGTGTGTGTGTGTGTGTGTGTGTGTGTTCTTACCTAATTGTATCTTTACAGGAATGGGTCAGGCTTGTAGTGTCCCATGTATTAAACCCTTTTTGTCATACATATCCTTAAATTTATGAATTGTTTTGACACACTGTTTCATTTGGTAGTGCATTCCACTGATCAATTGCCCTATTTGGGAAACAGAATTTCCTTGTGTCTTTATTGCCTCTCTTTTTATGTAGTTTTTTGCAGTGTCCTCTTGCTGATGCTTCCCCATAGGTTATATATTCATTTATGTCTATTTCATTTTATGGATTTATATAGCATAATCATTTCTCTTCTTTTCCTTCTCTCCTGTAGTGTTAGTAGATTCAATTTTTCTAGTCTTTCTTCATAGCTTAGATCCCTTTAGCTTGGTACCCATCTTGTAGCTGCCCTTTGCACTTTTTTAATCTTATCTATGTGTTTTTTGAGATGAGGATTCCAGACTACTGATGCATACTCCAGGGTTGGTCTGATGAATGATGTTTTTATCTTTCTCAGCATGTCTTCATGTATATATGTGAATGCTATTCTCATATTTGCAAGCAGTGTATACATGTTACGCACCTTCTCACTGATGTGGTCAGCTGGAGATAGTCTGTTATTGATGGTCACTCCTAGGTCCTTCTCCCTTTCTGATATGTGTAGAGTTGATCTTCCTAACTTATACTGTCAATCTGATCTTTTCTCACTGTTACCAAACTTAATTACATGACACTTGTCCACATTAAATTCCATTTGCCATTTATTGCTCCATTGTGTGTGTATGTGTGTGGGGGGGGGGGGGGGGAAGAAGCAACCAGAGGCCAATGACTATGCATATTGTAAGAATAGCTCTGTTCCATTGGGTGAAAACTATGTAGTATTAACTCAGAATTTTCCATCCACAGAAGAAGTTCAGGCCCCAGGATCTGTGGCCCAAGAAGACCCATGCCATCTGATACAGCCTGACAGCGGCAGATGAAGCGCCTCACACCAAAGATATCAAGAAGTGAATTTCCCACAACGTTGGGTCTGGTTAGTACTTGGATGGGTGACCGCCTGGGAACACCAGATGCTGTTGGCATAATGTTCTCCCTACGTGGCAAGTGGGGTTGGTGGAGGATTAGTGCCCCTCCCTGTAAAACAATTAACTCTAAGCCTCGGCCACCCCGTTTGGGATACATGGCGTCTGGCAATGAATGAATGAAAAAATTTCCCACCCCGAAGGTATGCCATCGAGGCATAAATAAACATCGGAATATTTACTTTTTAACCCCCACTGAACTGTTTTTAATTCCCCCTGAAGAGTTAGATGACTGCAACTGTGTGAGAATGTTAGATGTCTGAGCAACTGTGTGAGAATGTTAGATGACTGCAGTTGTGTAAGAATGATAGGGAATGTTTAATTATTTGTGTCTCTTGTCATTTTTCATCCCACAGTGAAAAATAAATTATCTATCATGTGAAATATGAGTTTTAGTATGGCACCCAGAGTCATACCACAAGAGGCTTTTGCAGACTTAACACATCTCTGTGATTCATTCCCATTGCATCTCGGTGTCCTTTTTTATGTAACTAATAATGAACAGAATGATGCAGGAGAATACTGAGTTGCAAAAATGAAGATAAATCACTAACAAAAAGGAGCTACAGTGCCTGCCATACAACTCATAATGTGGCCTCTTGTGGGTTGTGCCATGCACTCGTGTGATAGGTTTCTTTGCTATTTACATCTTACTCTTATAGATTAGTCACTTACAGGAGCAGTCTAGCGTGGACTAACCTACCTTAAGTTTTCCCTTCATATGCTTTTTGTTTTTCCAATTTCTTGTAGTTATCCTTTCATGTTTTTTGTTTATGTTTTGTTTTGCCAAGCTTTTGAAGTTAAATTTGCATGTTTGTTGTTGTCTGTCTATCTACCTATTGCCAGACATCTTAATCCCGTAAGGGGTGGCCACAAACAAATCGCCTCCATGTCGCCCTGTCCCCTGCCATTTCACTGCCCTGCTCCCAGCTCACACAGCCTTTTTGCAGTTAAACTTGCATGTTCATAGTTATGTTCTTTGTTCTTCCAGGTTTTTGTAGTACACTTCCATGTTCTTTATGTGCTGTGTTTTGTCAGTGTCATATTCTGTGCTTATGTGCATTTTCTGCCTCCTTCTTCTGTTATGTTCTTTATGTGCTTTGTTCTGCTAGTTTATGTGCTTTGTCTGCCAACCTTCTTCATTTATCCTCAGGTATGTTCTTCTCTTGACTCAGTGCTTAGCCAGTTTTTTAAATTATGGCCTGTATTCTAGTCAGTTAAGGCAGCTTCCTAACACCTCTTCCCAAGTACAGTAATACCTTGATATATATTACCCCTAGATGTGATATCCCGGCTTAACGATGGGGGTAGAAATACCACCATACCCCGCCTAACGATGGCCAAACTCTGATTTAATTATGGGTTTTACTGATTTTGATGATATCTTAGGCTAAAATTGTGTGTTTAGGTTGATTTACATTGTTTCTAGACTTAGATTAATGTGTTTTAGCCATAGGTGGGGTGAACATTGTCATTTTGGGGTACAGTTTACTAGCTTGATATTTTCCAGACTTGTATTTGACGATTTTCAGATTTTATTTGTTGGTTTTAGTGAGTTATTTACAGGTGTTAGGCTTCGGTTAGCTTCCTTGACATCTGTCAGGCCATTTAGATTGGCTTTAAACCTGTTTTTTGGCTCATTTGGGTGGGTTTTGGGCTTGATTTGGGGGGAAACCCAAGACTGGTAAATGGTCCACAATGAAATACATGTTAAAGGTACCCCGATATACGATACCCTGCCTAATGATGGGGTTTTTCCTAACCAATTAGATCGTTAAACCGGGGTATGCCTGTGCTGTCACCATACTCTTCCCAAAAAATGTACAAAATCCTATTACCCAGCTGTATCCAAAAATAAATAGCTAAGGGCTAGGGAGCTTGTTTAACTGATGAGAATACAAGCCATGTGTACAGTACCACGGCTCACCTCAATTTGGGGATTCCTTCAGAAAAAGGATGGCATCATTGATTTGAGTATTTAAATCCTTCAGTATTTAGCTTCATATATTATTTTCACTTCACTCAACTAGATATGAACTCAGGGGACTGGTGGTCAGCATCCCTTGAGAGGAGGATGGTGATCTGCTGCCGAGCACTTAAAATATGCTCCTGTAGACAAGAAGGCAAGGAAAGGATAATAGATCAGGTAAATGAGAGAGCCTTCATTAGTAGTGGGCAGTGGTGTTTAGCACAGGAGGCAGTCCAGCACCTGAGTCCTAGTGATGGGTTTTGCTGACCTTACGCAACTCTTTTTCTTTCTCTTACTGATGGATGAATGGTGGCAGTTTGTGACCATAAACAGGGGAACACTGATATGTATATGCAGAAATAAACTGGTAAGGAACGGTGCTTGGGTGTCTCCCCAACCAGTGGGAATATGACTTATTCTTTTACTTAGTCACACTTGTGTAGGAGCTGACTAGCATGGGCCAACTGGTCTACTGTACAGTACCTGTAATATAATAATGGTAATTCTTTGGTGGGTGACGGGAGGTTGGAAATACAGTAGTGCAAAATAATATAAAGGTGGAACTAGCAAAGGACTGAGGTAAGTGAATGTGGAGGTAAATTGCTTAAAGAATATAATAATACTGCTACAAGAGTAGCCCCGTACAGCAAGAGAATTGGGCACTCCTTGAAAAGTACTGTATAACCAAAGAAGCTGTAAGGTATTGCAAACACCATATAAATAAAGATCTGTCATAAGCTGCCAAAATATGATGTAGAACCAGTAGAGAACATCCCAGTACAGGTAAGAGGAGGGAAGGAGGCTGGTGAAAAGGAGATTGAGAGATGGCAGAAGGGGCAGAAAAGGAATGCATTAATGAAAAAAAAAATGAAAAAAGTGAAGAAAGGAAAGATAGGGGGAAAAGGGGCAGAAAAAGAATGCATTAATGAATAAAAGGGGAAAGCAAAGAAAGGAAAGATGGGAGAAGGGACAGGAAAGGAAGACTCAGAGGAGAAGAAAAGGAAGGAGAGATGGGGCAAAAAAGGAATACAAAAAGTTAACCGGAGAGGAAAATGAGACAGGGAGGAGGCAGAGAAGGAACACAAGAATTCTCATAAGGAAAATATTAGGAAAGATGGGAGGTTATGAGATGGGTGGGGAAAAGGAAAGGAAAAAAAGGCAGCAGATATTTATTAAAAAATAGTCTCATCCCACAAGGAAGGGAAAATATAAGTAGAGCATTGAAAGAGATATCCCTTTCTTCCATCGCGATTCGAGTGGGCTTTCTCATTCATCCAGCCAGGCAGTATCTTAGGCCTCTTATGACTGCTCCTTCATTTATCCTCCTCCCTCTCTCTCCTGATATGACTCCGGAGATGAAAGGTGGGGATTAAGGAGTGGAGGTGAGAGGGAGGCTTGGGAGAGATGGTTCCGGAAAAGGTGGCAAAATACGAGGGTCGCGATAGGAACTTGCGTAGCATCAGACGATTGTTTCATGTGCCTTTATCTCTCGGGAAATGACTGAAGAAATCAAGGAATGGGGGAGTAATGAAGGCTTTGGTAAGGTGGAGGGAGTGAGGAAAAAGGTGAGGGAGAAAAGAAAGACGGAGAGATGAAAGGACTTCTGTGGAGTTTGACATGTTGACATTGTAAGTGCTGCCCTCTCGCGGCGATGACAGCGTTGCCAAAGGAAATTAGGAGGAACACCGCTAAATTGGCAACTCTGCCGCTGGAGGGATGGCTGTAGTTCGATTGACTGATTTAAAAACCAAGACGTGAGAAGAGAATGAGTCTGAATGACCTAGGTGCGGAAAGGGTACGAGAGAGAGAGAGTTACTAACCAATATATCGCCGACTACCCTCCCCTTCCTCCTCACATAACTTTTTCTTTCATCTTCCATCTTATTCTCCTTCATCCCCAACTCTTCCTTCATCCTTCATCCTCTTCTTTCCTTCACTGCGTCTCTTGTCATTTACCTTTCATTCCCTTCCTCTATTTTATCCTCATCCCTTCATCTTTCATCCTCTTCATCTCTTTCTCAGTCTCTTCGTCTCTCATCATTATTGGGCTTCTCTCTCTCTCTCTCTCTCTCTCTCTCTCTCTCTCTCTCTCTCTCTCTCTCTCTCTTCCTTCACCTTTCATCTACTTCTTCTCCACTTCACTTCCTTCCTGTCCCCTCTTCTTCCTCTTTCCTTCTCTTCCTGTTTGCTTCTCTCTCTTCCTCTCTTCTTTTGTCCCATCTCCTTGATATTTCTCTCCTCTTCTCTCTCCCTTTCCCTTTCTTTCCCTCGTTGTCTTTCCCTCTTTCTTCTTTTAGTCTTTTCTTCTTCCTCCCTTCTTTTCGTTTGTCTCCTCTTCTTTTTCTTCTTTCTTTCTCTCCTCTCTCTCCCTATTCCTTTATTTCCTCGTCTTCCCCTCTTTCTTTTAGTCCTTTCTTTTTCCTCTCTTATTGTCCTCTGTATCCCCTTGTTTTTTTTTCTTTTTCTTCTTCTCTCTCTCTCTTCCTATCTTTCCCTCGTTGTCTTTCCCTCTTTCTTTTTTCCTTTTTGTCCTATCTTTTTCCTCTCTTCTTTTCCTCGGTCTTCTCTTCTTTTTCTTCTTTCTTTCTCTTCTCTCTCTCCCTCTTCTATTTTTTTTCCCCTCTCGTCTTTCCCTCTTTCTTCTTTGAGTCCTTTATTCTTCCTCTCTTTTTGTCCTGTCCCCCTTTCTTTTCTTCTTTTCTCCTCTCTCTCTCTCTCTCTCTCTCTCTCTCTCTCTCTCTCTCTCTCTCTCTCTCTCTCTCCCTCCCTCCCTCCCTCCCTCGTTGTCTTTCCCTCTTTCTTCTTTTAGTCTTTCTTCTTCCTCTCTTCTTGTCCTGTCTCGCCATCCTTTCCTTTTTTCTCCTCGTCTTTCCCTCCTCTCCTCTTTCCCTGTCTTCTTTCTGTCTCTCCTGTCGTCTCCGTTTTCCTCTCTTTATCTCCTTTGCTTTCCCTTTCTTAAGCTTGTTTAATTAGAAAGCAAGTTGTTTAGTGTAGGGCTGGGTTATTTAAGCTTTCTCCATAGCAATATCCCAGTACCCCTGCTTGTCGTAAGAGGAGACTAAAATGGGCCTTTTTGTCTCCCATTTTTCTCTCCTTACTGTTCTTGGTTTCTTCTCTGTCCTACCTCTGTTCTTGATATTTCCTTATTTCTCGCGGCCTATATTTTCCCACTACTTCTGCATTGCCATATAGCCATATTATGGCTCGGTGCTTGATTATTCCTTCCTTCCTTCCGTAGCGATATTTTGTGTTTATTGCTCCAAGATACTGTATTGTGTTGTCTGCAATTTGTATTTTTGTGATGTCAATAAAGACTGCGTGAATAACATACATGAATGCATTAACTAAGCAGATATTTAAATAAACTGGTAAGTTACAGGTATTAGGGAGTTGGCATGTGTGGTAAGCAGATTTCTGGAGAGTCATTGAAGGTAGGAACGACGGAAAATAAGAGAGAGAGAGAGAGAGAGAGAGGAGTTTGGGGTGTGTTTGGGGGGTTGTGTGGGTTCTGTTTGGAGTGCGTTTCAGGGGTTGTGTGGGTTCAGTTTGGGGTGTGTTTGGGGGGTTGTGTGGGTTCTGTTTGGAGTGCGTTTCAGGGGTTGTGTGGGTTCAGTTTGGCGTGTGTTTGGGGGGTTGTGTGGGTTCTGTTTCGGGTGTGTCTGGGGGGGTTATGTGGATTCTGCATGGGGTGTGTTTGGGGGTTTGTGTGAGTTCTGTTTGGGGTGTCTTTTGGGGGTTGTGTGGGTCCTGTTTGGGGTGTGTTTTTGATGTGTTTGGGGGGTTGTGTGGGTTCTGTTTGGAGTGTGTTCGGGGGTTGTTTGGGTTCTGATTTGTTTGTGTTTGTGGTGTGTTGGTGGGGTTGTGTGGGTTCTGTTTGGGGTGTGTTTGGGAGGGTTGTGTGGGTTCTCTTTGAGGTGTGTTGGGAGGTTGTGGGTTCTGTTTGGGGTGTGTTTGGGGGATTGTGTGGGTTCTGTTTGGGGTGTATTTGGGGGATTGTGCAGGTTCTGTTTAGAGTGCGTTTGGGGTGTGTTTGGGGGTTGTGTAGGTTCTGTTTAGAATGTGTTTGGGGGGTTGTGTGGGTTCTGTTAGGAGTGTGTTTCGGGGGGTTATATGGGTTCTGTTTGGGGTGTGTTTTGGGAGGTTGTGTGGGTTCTGTTTGGGGTATGTTTGAGGGGGCTATGTTGGTTCTGTTTGGGGTGTGTTTGGGGGGGTTGTATGGGATCTGTTTGGGGTGTTTTGGGGGTGTGTTTGGGGGGGTTGTATGGGATCTGTTTGGGGTGTTTTGGGGGTGTGTTTGGGTGATTGTGTGGGTTCAGTTTGGGGTGTGTTAGGGGGGTTGTTTTTTTTGGGGGGGAGGTTGTGTGGGTTCTGTTAGGGGTGTGTTTGGGGGGTTGTGTGGGTTCTGTTTGGGTGTGTATCGGTGTGTTTGGGGGGGTTGTGTGGGTTCTGTTTGAAGTGTGTTTGAGGGGGTTGTGTGGGTTCGTTTTGGGGTGTGTTTGGGGGGTTGTGTAGGTTCTGTTTAGAGTGTGTTTGGCATGTGTTTGGGGGGTTGTGCGGGCTCTATTTAAGGTGTGTTTGTGGGGGTTGTGCAGTTTTTTTTTAGGGGTGCGTTTGGAGGGGTTGTGTGAGTTCTGTTTGGAGTTTGTTTTACGGGGTTGTGTGGGTTCTGTTTGGGGTGTGTTTGGGGTGTGTTTGGTGGGTTGTGTGGGTTCTGTTTAGGGTGTATTTCGGTTTGTTTGACGGGGGTTGTGTGGGTTCGGTTTGTAGTGTATCTCGGATGTGCTTTGGGTGGTTGTGTGGTTCTGTTTGGCGTGTGTTTGATGTGTGTTTGGGGTGTGTTTGGGGGGTTGCGTTGGTTCTGTCTGGGGTGTGTTTTCAGGGGTTGTGTGGGTTCTGTTTCGGGTGTGTTTGGGTTGTTGTGTGGGTTCTTTTGGGGGATGTTTGTTGTGTGTTTTGGGGGGTTGTGTGGTTTCTTTTTCGGGTGTGTTGGGGGTGTGTGGCTTCTGTGCAGGGTGTGTTTGGGGGGTTGTGTGGGTTCTGTTTGGAGTGTGCTTGGGGTGTGTTTGGGATATGTTTGGGGGGGTTGTGTGGGTTCTGTTTGGGGTGTGTTTGGGGGGGTTGTGTGGTTTTTGTGTTGGGTGTGTTTGTAGGGTTGTGTGGGTTCTTTTGGGGGAGGGTGTTTGTTGTGTTTTTGGAGGGTTCTGTAGTTTCTTTTTCGGGTGTTTGGGGGTGTTATATGGTTTCTGTTTGGGGGTGTTATATGGTTTCTTTTTGGTGTGTGTTTGGGGGTTGTGTGGGTTCTGTTTGGGGTGTGTTTGGGTTCTGTTTGGGGTGTGTTTGGGTGTGTTTGGGGTGTGTTTGGGGTGTGTTTGAGGTGTGTTTGGTATGTGTTTAGGGTGTGTTTTCTTTTTTTTTTTGGGGTGGGGGGTGGGGGATGTACTTTGGGTGTATACTATACATCCCAGATACACTCCATACACACCCCAAACACAACCCAGATACACTCCATACACACACCAAACACAACCCAGATACACTCCATAAACACCTCAAACACAACCTAGATACACTCCATACACACACCAAACACAACTCAGATACACTCCATACACACCCCAAACACAACCCAGATACACTCCATACACACCCCAAACACAACCCAGATACACTCCATACACACCCCAAACACAACCCAGATACATTCCATACACACCCCAAACACACACCCCAAACACAACCCAGACACACTCCATACACACCCCAAACACACACCCTAAACACAATCCAGATACACTCCATACACACCCCAAAAACACACCCCAAACACAACCCAGATACACTCCATACACACCCCAAAAACACACCCCAAACACAACCCAGATACACTCCATACATACACCTAATACACTAAAAAAACATCCCCATACACTGTCCCCCCCCCCCCGACCCCGACACACCCCTCAGACTAAAATGCTACGTTCAGTGTAGGGTCGGACCTTACAGTCGGAGGGAGAGTGATAGCCAGAATTAACTACCATGCTGGCGAGGTGCCAGTGGGAGATGGGTGTCAGTAGGAGGGATGATGCATATGAAAGTGGAGAAATATGAGGGAGAGTGAAAGGCAGAATTAACTACCACATGCTGGCAAAGTACATCTGGGAATGGGATGGGTGTGTAGGGAGTGTGATGTTTTTGAAAGTGGAAATATTGTAAAGTATTGGTTATGTTTATGTGTCAGAGTGTGTGTATGTCATTGGTAGAAGTAATATGGTGTGAATATATGTAAGTATATATTATCTTTATTGATAGACAGTGGGTGATTCTGTACTTAGGAAATAAGAGGCTTTACGAAATGTTGATATACATATTTAGACACCACGTTATGGAGATGGTTTGTGTAATATCCTACAGAGACACACAGCCACACCTCCATACACACACACACACACACACACACACACACACACACACACACACACACACACACACACACACACACACACACACACACACACACACACACACACACACACACAGAGCCTCTTCCCTTCAGTAGAGCTTCATCCATCTCAGGAGAAATCTCTAGACGCTGGCAGGAGTAGAGGAGACTGTTGACAACCCAGTTACCTGCATAGTTCACACCTGAGCCAATTATAATCATCAGGTTGTACCAGTTAAATAATAATAATAATAATAATAATAATAATAATAATAATAAGAAGAAGAAGGTGTCATGATGTTGAATAAGTAAAGAATTTTCACATAAAACCATCACTGATATTATGCACCTGTACTGATGTGTTGATTTTACCTGTATGATATCTTAATTAGGAACTCAAAATGTGGCATGCAGGATAATAAATCTGATCCCTGCTAGTCTTACATTAGTGACCGTCAAAAACTGAGGTCTTTAATTCTCCTTTGGTCTCATAGTTTTAAGATTAAGGACTAAATTAAGACGAAGTATGGAAGGAGTCTGTATTATTTCAGTGTATTTTTTTTTTCATGCAAGGAAGAATGAACCCAAGGCCATTTTTCCTGGATACCTCTATGACTGGTTTCCCTCATTTATTTATACAGTTTTCTTATTTTTTTTTATTTTCATTACCTTTTTCCTGGTGTTCTCTGCGTGTTCCTCTCCGCCAAATCCTAACAATAAGTGCTAGCAATACAATACACTAACACTATTTCATTTTTCAGAGAGAAGGAACCAAAGGCTGAACACCAACGCAAGATAGTCAAACAAGCAAGCCAACGTCAAGACCATGCTGTACCTGGACACACAGCTTTAGAAAAATGGAGGTCGAAGGCAGGGGGAGATGAACACCAAGTAAGAATGCTCAAGAGATAGAATTTTGGCAATGCAGGTGAGTGATTACAAGACACGTAGTATTTTTCCACATCATTTCATCAACTCCCCCACCTCTCTCTCTCTCTCTCTCTCTCTCTCTCTCTCTCTCCCACACACATACACACACACACACACACACACACACACACACACACACACACACACACACACACACACACACACGCACACACACACACACACACACACACACACACACACACACACACACACACACACACACACACACACACACACACACACACACACACATTACATTAACCCTTCCACTACAGTGAGGAGATGGAAGGAGCACTTTGAGGATTTGTTGAATGTAGAGGGTGACAACAGTGCGAGTATAAGTGGCTGGGGAATGGCTGGGAGGAGAGATGAGAGGAGGGAGGAAGAGATCAGTAGGGCGGAAGTAGTGGAAGCAATGAAGAAGATCAAGATGGGAAAGGCCCCAGGGATTGATGAAGTGTGTGGTGAAATGCTAAGGTATGGGGGTGAGATTGTTGTGGAATGGATATGGAAGTTGTGTAGATTGGCTTGGGAAGAGGGAAGGGTTCCAGAGGACTGGAAATCAGGTATAATTGTTCCTTTATACAAAGGAAAAGGGGAGAGAGAAGTATGTGGTAACCATAAGGGTATTTGCCTTCTTAGTGTGACTGGTAAAATATATGGTAGAATACTCATTGATAGGGTTAGGCATATGACAGAGGAGCTAGTTGGAGAAGAACAAGGGGGATTTAGGAAGGGAAAAGGGTGTGTAGATCAGATAATTGTTCTAAGATGTTTAGTGGAGAAGTATCTAGAGAAGGGAATGAAAGTGTATGCTGCCTTCATGGACTTGGAGATAGCTTATGACAGAATAGATAGGCAAGGTATGTGGAAGGTATTAAGAATATATGGGGTGGAGAGGAAATTGTTGAATGCTGTGAAGAGTATGTACGAAGGAGCTAGGGCTACGGTGCGAATGGATGGTGCGCTGAGTGAATTTTTTATCTCAATGTGGGACTGAAACAGGGTTGTGTGATGTCTCCATGGCTGTTTAATATATACTGTACATGGATGGGGTTGTAAAGGAGGTGCAGGGTAGGGCAGTGGATGTGGGGGTGGCTCTAATGAATGAGGGTGAGATTTGGAAGATTCCGGTGTTACTGTTTGCTGATGATACAGTATTGTTGAGTGAAGATGAATGGGAGTTGCAAGGTTTGGTGAATGAATTCGGGACAGTGTGTAGGAGGAGGAAGCTGAAAGTTAATGTAAACAAAAGTAAAATTATGGTGTTTGAGAGGAATGAAGTCACAGAATGTACAGTGAGGTTGGATGGTGAGGATATGGAGAATGTGAGTGCATTCAAGTACTTGGGTAGTATGATGAGTAAGGATGGAACTTTGGGGGATGAAGTGCGTGAAAGGGTAAAGCTGAAAGTTAATGTAAACAAAAGTAAAATTATGGTGTTTGAGAGGAATGAAGTCACAGAATGTACAGTGAGGTTGGATGGTGAGGATATGGAGAATGTGAGTGCATTCAAGTACTTGGGTAGTATGATGAGTAAGGATGGAACTTTGGGGGATGAAGTGCGTGAAAGGGTACAGCAGGGAAGGAAGGTTGTTGGTTCACTGAAAGCAGTGATGAGAAATAGGGAGGTGAGTATGGAAGTTAAGAAGTCACTGCATGATAGTATTGTGATCCCTATCCTGACGTATGGAAGCGAGGCGTGGACCTTGCAAGAGGGGAACAAGTCAAGAGTGAGAGAAGTGGAAATGAGTTACTTGAGAGGAGCATGTGGAGTGACATGGAGGGACAGGTTGACGAATGAAGAAGTGGAAGGACGTTGTGGGGTGGATGTGGATGTGGTTGAGAAGATTAGGAGAAATACACTGAGGTGGTTTGGACATGTGGAGAGAATGGAGAATGAAAGACTGACTAGGAGGGTGTATGTAGGTGAAGTGGAGGGAGGGAGAGGGAGGGGTAGACCGAGGATGAGGTGGAGGGATGGAGTTGAGAGGTATATGAGGGACGGGGGGGTGAGTTGGGGGGAGGGTAGTCAAATGGTGGGTGACAGAGCGACTTGGAGGCGTTTTGTCTGCGGCCACTCTTTGCGGGATTAGGGCGTCGGGCTATAGATAGATAGATAGATCTATCGGTGGATAAATCAATAATTATATGGTGTCACGGTAGGGTCAGGCTCCATATTACCTCACCCTTACCAGCTTACTTCGGCATTTGTCAGGTTAATATACATAATACATTCACTGTTATGTCCATCCATCTCTCTCCTTCTCCTCATCTCACCCTGTTTACTCCCCTCTCATCATCATCATCATCATCATCATCATATTTCCCAGTTCTGTATTATATAACCATCTTTTTTTTTTTTTTTTTTTTTTTTTTTACATACTACATAAATGTAAGATGTGTTGTACTTCATGAATATAGGATATGGCTGTATGATAGGCCAGCCAGTTGCAAGTAATGGTGTGTGTGTGCGTGTGTGTGTGTGTGTGTGTGTGTGTGTGTGTGTGTGTGTGTGTGTGTGTGTGTAATTCACCGGGTCGGTCAGGATCACTTGATGGTCGTGATCGTCAGCTTTTACCCTCCCGGAAGGGAGCTGAGAGCTCATATAGTCCGATCTAAGGGCAAGGCTGTGACGACACACGCACACACCAGTCCCCTTGCTCCAGGGGGACAGTAACCACCCACTTCGTCAGTGAAACTTTTCGCAACGTGTGTGTGTATGTGTGTGTGTTTGTGTGTCTGTATGTGTGTGTGTGTGTGTGTGTGTGTGTGTGTGTGTGTGTGTGTGTGTAAACTTAACCCATTAGCTGTAGTGGCTTCTCTTCTGTTAACATAAAATCGCTTACTGTATGCTGAAGTATATATACATATATATTTATTTTCCGGTCACAGCGTTCATCTAGCACGTTATATACTGTTCAGTTCTGCCGAGTTGCTCTTAGCTGAACGTATCGATGTAACGTTAGCCAAAACAAAATACCGTCTTTGTAACTAATTCGCATCTTACAGTTTCGATATCTAATCTCATTGTTCGTACATCACGATACTTTAGGCAGACAAGAAAATAATCTACCGAAATAGAAAACGCTAGTTACATGGATAACTGATATATTTTTCGTTCCTGGACTAGGCACATTTTACCCCTCTCCTATTCTGTCCTACTTTAGCCTAAACCAACCCATCCTAACCTACTTTTCTCTGCCCTACACTACCCTACCCCAGCCTACCCTGCCCTAGCGTTCCCTACCCTATCCTACCGCTGAGGTCTCCTGTAGGGATACTCGTTCTTCGGTTTTTGCCAGGCTTAGGGAGGTGGAGGAGATTAAGGTGTTGGACATCCGTTCTGGGGGCGGAGAGACTTACAACATCCCTTTGTCTTGTTGTAAACTTTGGTCTACCCTTTCCCTGTCGTGACACTTCTCCGGAGTCGATAATATTCCCCATGCAGTGTTGAGGTACCTGGATGATGAAGCAGTGTCCTTCCTCCTAAGTCTTATAAATAGAATTTGGAGAGATTCGTCCACTCCTGCTTCTTGGCGGGGGGCTGTTGTCCTACCGTTTCACAAGCCAGGTATTGCAGGTCACCATCTTGGTTTGCGTGGTAGGTTGCCTTTATTGATTATGGAATTTTTCCGTATTGGTGCCACCTTGTTTCCCTCATATCCTCAAGAGGAGGGAGTGCCTCAAACTAGTGTCCTTAGTGTCACCGTCTTTGCTAAAGTTCAGGAAGATTTTGTTGGCTCTGTTCCGGAAGGAGTGTCTGCCTCGCCGTATCCTCGCTATCCACATCCGTTTGGGTACAGGGTGAAGGCTGCCATGGGGGATGTGGATGTTCCAACCTTTCTTGTTTGTCCTGTGCGTGTACCAAGGATGGCTCCTTGGCTCCTCTCAGGGGTGCAACCGTGTGTTTACTTTCCTGAGAGAGGGGCCTTTCTTTCCTCACAGGCGGCTCTTTGCTATTTTTTTAGAACATGCTTCCTCTCACAGTGTCTCGATTCTCGTATGTACTGATGGATTGAAATCCCGTGAGGGGACAGGCTTGGGTGTTATATTTCCCGATTTCATTCGTGGTAGGAGTCTTCCCCCCATCGTATCTACTTTTATCGCAGAACTTACTGCTACTTTACTCGCAGTCAAATTGATATTTAGCTTCCCTCCTGTTTGTTATACAGTTTTTAGCGACTCTGCCGATCTCCATTTTGTGTTTTCCCGTCCAATCCTCTTTTGTTGTCTACAGTGTTTTAGAATGGCTGTGCTTGCTAGGGACTGCTTTGTGGTTTTGTACCATTGTGGGCAATGAGCATGCTGACGCTCTGGCAAAGGTTGCTGCCTCTCGCCCATCCTCACCTCTCCCCTGCCTCGCTCAGTGATATTCATCTAACCACTCACTGTTTGCTCCCACTGGCAGAGTAGGTGGGATGCGGTGGGGGCCAACAAAATGTGTGATATTTGTGGGTAAACGGGCCCCTTCATTTGCCCAGGTCTGAATGCAGGTGGGAGACGGCTTTATGCTGGCTCCGAATGGGCCATTCCTGGTTCTCTCATTGATTCTTAATGGAGGACTCTCCCCCCACTTTCTGTGTGGAATGCTTCGTCCCCCTGACTCTTCGGCTTTTGCTGATGGTGTCCACTGTTGGGGAATTGCGCCATCGTTACCTCTCTGAGCACCAGGCAGGAGAGGGATTGTAGTCTTCTGTTGGTACTTGGAGAGGATGCTTGTTGTGGTGGAGGGGGAAACCTTTGCTTGGTGTAGACAGCTGCACTACCGTGTAAAATTTAGTATACAGTGGTTTTAGTGTTCTTAGTGTTTAGTGTTTTTCTTGTTTTAATTATGAATTGTATTTTGTGTGTGTGTGTGTGTGTGTGTGTGTGTGTGTGTGTGTGTGTGTGTGTGTGTGTGTATTTCATCTTTTCGAGTGCTTTTATTCTCGTTGTCGTCCGGCGGCATATGACCCTGGTTGTTGTATCGCCAGATTTTATTGTATATACTTATTCAGTTCAATTTACCCTACCCTACTCTTCTCAACCCTACACTAGCCTACCTCAGCCTACCCTACCCTACCCTGCCATTGCCGACCCAACTCTACCCTACTTTAACCTACCCTCCCCTGTACAGCCCTTTCACCACTACATTACTTTTCCTGTTTTCTTCTCTCTACCTTCGGATGATTTTCTTCACCTCTACAGTAGAGAGAAATTTCGAACTGGAAGGGTTAAATACTGCCATCATCAACCCCATCTCTATCAGGGGATCTCCTAAGCTGAATAAAATCATGCGGTCAGCTAGGACAATGTAAATAAGTTGTTCTCGGCTTGAAAGATTAAATGATTCTGTCCCGTCATCCTAAGAGGGTTTTCTGAAGCTGTAGGATATCGTCAGAAGCTAGCAAAGAGTAAAAGTGACATCCGCAAACCGAGAGCTCTGCGTCCAGCGCTCCGCGGTTCAAGTCCCAGAAAGGACAGATGTTTTGACGTGTAGACGTTACCAGGGCGTAGTTTGGTGGCCTACCCTTAAATATTCTGGACTAATGGTGGTCTAGCCTCGTGCCCCTGCGCTGCACCTCATAAAAAAAAAAAAATAAATAAAAAGGAAAGCCAAGGGTCATGAATGAACTAAAGGACTGAACTAAGCGGGGAAGAGCAAAAATCGTATAGAAGATCGCCCCAAATCTGATGAGACACTGTAGTATAACTGAGTGAAATAGGCGTTGGATATGACGGAACTATTATGATTTGTACTTACAATATGGAGTCCTAACACCCTGTCCAAACCGACCCAATCCTACCTCACCCTGCAAAAACCGACCCAATCCTACCCCACCCTGCCAAAACCGACCCAATCAAACCCCACTCTGCCAAAACCGACCAAATCTCAACCCACGCTGCCAAAACCAACCAAAACCTATTCTATACTCTGTCATAACCGACACAATCCTACCTCACCCTGACAAAACTGATCCAGTCCTACCCCACCCAGCCAAAACCGACCCAACCCTACCCCACCCTGCCAAAACCGATCCAGCCCTACCACACCATGCCAAAACCGACCCAACCTTACCCCACCCTGCCCAAAAAAACTCAATCCTACCCCACCCGACCAAAACCGACCCAACCTTACCCCACCCTGCCCAAAAAAACTCAATCCTACCCCACCCGACCAAAACCGACCCAACCCTACCCCACCATGCCAAAACCGATCCAACCCTACCCCACCATGCCAAAACCGACCCAACCTTACCCCACCCTGCCCCAAAAAACTCAATCCTACCCCACCCTGCCAAAACCGAACAATTCCTACCACACCCTGCCATAACCGACCCAGTCCTACCACACCCTGCCAAAACCGGCCCAATCCTACGCCGCCCTGCCAAAACTAACCCAACCTTACCCCACCCGGCCATAACCGACCCAACGCTACCCCACCCTGCCACAACCGCCCATCCCTACCCTACCTTAACCAAACCAGTCTTATCTAACTCATTGTCCACATTAACACTATTTTCCATATTCATCTTTCTTCCTCCAGACGATTTTCTTCAACTCTGGAGAGAAATTTCGTACTGAAGGGGTTAGATACAGTCACCATCAACCCCTTCACTACGAGGGGATCTCCTAAGCTGAATAAAATCGTCCGGTTACCTAGAACAAAGTAACTAAGCCATTCTCTGTCTGAAGGGGTTATTGTGACTGTCCCATCATCCCGAGAGGGTTTCTTTAAGCTCCAGGAAATCGTCTAAAAGTAGCAAAGTGTAAACATGACGTCAGCACTCGTTCTAGGCGCCACAGATCGAGTCCCGAAGGTGAACAAAGGTTTTTATATCATATAGACGTTTTATATTTTATATTTTACAACTTTCAGAGGCATTTACTCAGCTTTAGAAGTCTTATGGATAGGCTCAATCAAACGTATCGAACCTCCCACGTTAGAAAAAATAGCTTACAGAAATGCGTTCTCGTACTGAAGGGGCGGAATGGACAGTTCGAGTGACTAAGATATTGAATAATGTATAAGACTGGTTTTGTTGTTATTTCTATTATTATTATTATTATTATTATTATTATTATTATTTCAGGCAAATGTCCCAGGCTTCTAGACTGGCTGACTAGCGAAAATTATTAAGTCTCCCGTGGCTCCGTGCTCCTTCCACTCAAGAGCCTGCACTTCACGCATTCCACGCACAAGATGGCGTCACCGCTGCATTCCTGCGAAGACGAGAGGTCAAGAGGACGACACTTGCTTTTTGTTTGTTTGTTTACTGTAATTGCTTAAAGTTGTGATCCCTCCAACTTGAATGCTCAGTTGTAACTATAGATAACTAGAATACGATGCTAGTCACGAAGAAGGGCTATGAAAAGATACAGAGCTCGTAGTATTGGCTGGATGAATCACTCTTGCGTGATAATCAAAGACGGTGAATAAAACCCACACTTGTAGACGAAGAATATAATTACCAAACAGTTTCGGTGGACACTGCCACCATCTTCAGTGGTCAAGATAGTGAGAGGGAGTGACATACTGATTATACAAGGGTTCCTTTTTATGCCTGTGTGTGTGTGAAAGGGTGGGGTAAAGGTGAGGTGGGATGGGGTAGATTGTAAGCGGGGATTAACCCAAGGGGGATTTTGGGGGGGACATTACCGGACAGGTCAGGTGTAATTCCTATCTGACCTTACCTGTGTCGTAGCAGGAAGGGAGTTCCCACCCAACCTCACCTTTACCCCACCCTTCCACACACACACGCATAAAAAGGAACCCTTGTATATTCAGTAAGTCACTCCCTCTCACTATCTTAACCACTGAAGATGGTGGCAGTGTCCACCGAAACTGTTTGGTAATTATATTCTTCGTCTACAAGTGTGGGTTTTATTCACCGGCTCGTAGTATTTTTTTCTTTTAACTAAGATACATGAAATAAGCTGCAAAAATACGAAAATACGAGCTTACTTAATGTAAATGAATTATGGTACGTTCAAGATGGAGGGAAGGCATTTTGTATTTTGTTTGTGATGTTATAGTGTCTCTCAGGATCCTAGGATCCTCTCTCGGCTGAACCAAATTGTCTGGCGTCAGCTGGAACATGATACTAGAGTTATGTCGGTCGTGAGGGGGTTAATGGTGACGGTATTGACACTGTCAGACTCCTATGACTCACTCAGTCGAATAAAATCGCCTGAGTCAGCTGAAATGGGGTACTAGAGTTGTCCCAAGCACCAGAGGGTTAAGAATCTTAATCCCCTGAGTGATGCTTGTCCCGAGCATCACTCAGTGGTCAAGATAGTGAGAGGGAGTGACGTACTGAATATACAAGGGTTCCTTTTTATGCGTGTGTGTGTGGAAGGGTGGGGTAAAGGTGAGGTGGGGTGGGGTAGATTGTAAGCGGGGATTAACCCAAGGGGGATTTTGGGGGGGACATTACCGGACAGGTCAGGTGTAATTCCTATCTGACCTGTCCGGTAATGTCCCCCCCAAAATCCCCCTTGGGTTAATCCCCGCTTACAATCTACCCCACCCCACCTCACCTTTACCCCACCCTTTCACACACACACGCATAAAAAGGAACCCTTGAATGGTCAGTATGTCACTCCCTCTCACTAAGATTCTTAACCCTCTGGTGCTTGGGACAACTCTAGTATTCCATTCCAGCTGACAGACGATTTTGTTCGGCTGAGTGAGTCATAGGAGCCTGACAGTTACTACACTGTCACCATTAACCCCCGCATGACCGGCATAACTCTGGTATATCATGTTCCAGCTGACGCCAGACAATTTGGTTCAGCCGAGTGGGTCTGGGGCCTGGGGGACACTAAATGAAAATATCCAAAAAATATTAAAGGGGGGGCTATATCAATTCTGCCACAGGAGGTATACCAAAATTGAACTTTTTAATAAAACCCCCTTCTCTCTCACTCCCTGTGTTTTGTATATGTCCCTCTCTGTCTGCCTGCGGTGTGTCTGTCCCACCCTCTGTGTGTGTGTGTGTGGTGTGTCTACTGTGTGAAGGTGGCTGTGTACGTGTCTTGTGTGTGTGTGGTGTGTCTACTGTGTGAAGGTGGCTGTGTACGTGTCTTGTGTCTACTGTGTGAAGGTGGCTGTGTACGTGTCTTGTGTCTACTGTGTGAAGGTGGCTGTGTACGTGTCTTGTGTGTATGTATGTAGTAGTGTGTGTGTGTGTGTGTCTTGATGTGTGTATGTATGTAGAAAGTGTGTGTGTGCGTCTTGATGTGTGTATGTATGTAGCAGTGTGTGTGTAAGCTGAAGTGTAAGTAGGGGGCCTTGTGGTTTTAAGGAAAGCCTGCTACGCAAACTTCCCTCAGCCACATTTTAAAGAAACCTCTATCACACCGGGACTTGAACCCAGGTCTTCCTGATCAACAGGCCAGCACCATGCTGACCATGCTACCGCGGCCCCGAAGATATACCGGCTAAAACTTCTACTGTATTTTATTTCTTTACATGTTACAAAAAATGGGAAATTGAGCAACATGCACAGACTAAACTAAATTGTCATGTACCTATTAATGTCGCTTTAGGAGGAGATATCTCGAAATTTCCTGAGCTACTGGGAATACCTAAGCCTGCAGTTTAATGCTAATCATGAACAAGTGCAATGGAAAGAATATAGAGCAGTTGCTACTTATATAAAGGGAGAAAGTAAAAACTGCAACTTAGACTGCTATCCAACGGCAGGACTTAAACGATTAACCATATATTACATAAACTTAACACACTGAGTGACACAGAAACTAAACATATGATACAAATTCTTTAATGAAACTTATAATGAGAGTACAAATGACAAAATATACACTGCACAGGAAGACAGTACAGTACTCTGGTCATACCTTCCGTGCGAACTCAGAGAATGAAAGCCTATCTGTTGTACCGATTTATAAACGGAAGAGATGAATCGCTAAATTTGATCCACAGTAAAAAATAATCATAATAACGAATACATAAAACAATAAAGACAAACCATATAGACTACATCACCCTAAACTGACAAAAACCTGGCATCTCTCCACCTTGAATGCTGAGCTGTTTCTAGAGATAAAGACTAGATTATCATGCAAATCACAATGAAGATCTATGGGGAGGATGCAAAACCATAATACTGTCTTATTCTGCCACTTAGATACAGGAACTAAGCAGCAGAAGGACTAAAATTTGTCAAGGTGAGCCAACTACAATGACACAGATGAAGTCTGAGATTATATAATGTGTAATCATGAACTGATTGCATCATTCAGTAAAGATTACAAAAGGAAAAGCTATCAAATCTGAAAGTGTAAGTACTATACAAGATATGATTAACCTTGCACATCCATATTCTGAGATATGCTTCCTATATCATAGCCTACACACAAATTCATCCCGCTCAACAGTAATGGTATATTCCTACTGTCTCCTGACTTCCAATCAACTTATGAAACCTCTCTCCTAATTACAGTACAGTAATATGTTAATGAAGGCTGCTAGTAATTACCTTCAGTATGATAATTCTCATTTAAAGGTAGCAGCAATGGCTAATGAAGGATGTAAGGTATGCAGTCCTTCCAGTTTAATATACTATATCTCCAATCAGGCTTTATCCAGTGTCTCTCCTACACATGTTAATACCTTCAGTCTTCACTAGTTTAACTCACAGAGCAGTTTTTTTTTTTTTTTTTTTTTTTAATGCCATCTCATGATTATATTTAGCTTTGTATAGACTTCTGGAAGTGTAGGGGTTAGGCACAGCCTCACTGAACTCCTGCAATAGCAGAGACTTTGCATAAGTTGAATAAAATTGCCTTCTGGCACTATGAATAAACTGAAAAGGGCATCACAGGGATTGCAAGAGTTAAAGGGACTCGCGGAGTTTATATCCCCTATGTAAACAAACTACCCATTAGTTTTTACACACATCCCCTCATTTTTTCCAGCCAATTAACCTACTATGCCTGCCCATGTACAGGATCACATTCGACCTTAAAACCTAAACAGATGGTGTGAATATCGGGGGATTTAAGTAGCACTGCTTACTCCAGTTTAAAGGGACATCTTGGTCACCTGGAGATACACACCGCCGTATATCATCCTTATAGCTAATAATTACAACTTACATCAGCCGACTACACCTCTCGATAATGACAGCAAACACTGATAAACACAGGGGCATAAGAATTACCATAATAAAGAAGTAGACTAACACCGTAAAGAATAAAATCTTCACTCATCTCCAGCATCTCTCAACGTTGCTCCCACAATGCACCAGTGACGTCACACTTCAAATTAAACATTTACTTATTAACATAGAGAACATAGAGGATGGAAGTAATGCGAGTATAAGTGGCTGGGGAATGGCTGGGAGAAGGAGAGAGGTGAGAAGACAGGAAGAAATCAGTAGGATAGAAGTTGTGGAAGCAATGAAGAAAGTTAAATCGGGGAAAGCCCCAGGAATTGATGGAGTGTGTGGTGAAATGCTGAACCATGGGGGAGAGATAGTAGTAGAATGGATGTGGAAGATGTGCAGATTGGCCTGCGAGGAAGGTAGAGTCCCAGAGGATTGGAAGTCAGGTATAATTATTCCCTTGTACAAAGGAAAAGGGGAAAAAGAAGTGTGTGGTAATCATAGGGGCATCTGTCTTCTTAGTATAATAGGAAAAGTGTATGGTAGGATACTTATTGACAGAGTTAGAGAAAGAACAGAGAAATTAGTTGGAGAAGAACATGGAGGCTTTAGGAAGGGAAGAGGTTGTGTAGATCAGATATTCATTCTTAGATCTTTAGTGAAAAAGTTTCTAGAGAAGGGAAAGAAGTTGTATGCGGCTTTCATGGATTTGGAGAAAGCACATGACAGGGTGGATAGACAAGGATTGTGGAAAGTGTTAAGAATATATGGCGTAGATGGGAAGTTGTTGAATGCTGTGAAGAGTATGTACGATGGTGCAAAGGCTGCAGTGCGTGTGGATGGTGAACTAAGTGAATTTTTCTCTTTGAAGGTTGGGTTGAAACAGGGATGTGTCATGTCTCCATGGTTGTTCAATCTGTACATGGATGGAGTAATAAAAGAGGTACAAGGTAGGGTAGTGGATGTTGGAGTGGCCCTGGTGAGAGAGGATAGTGTTTGGAAACTCCCTGTACTGTTGTTTGCAGATGATACTGTGTTGTTGAGTGAAGACGAAGGGGAGCTGCAAGGCTTGGTGGATGAGTTTGGGAGAGTGTGTAAGAAACGGAATCTAAAGGTGAATGTAGCGAAGAGTAAAGTGATGGTCTCTGAGAGAGGTGAAGTCAGTGAATGGACAGCGAGGTTGGATGGTGAGGAATTGGAAAATGTGAGTACGTTTAAGTACTTGCGTAGTGTGATGAGTAAGGATGGAGGTTTGGAGGGTGAAGTGCTTGAAAGGGTACAGCAGGGAAGAAAGGTTGCTGGTTCTTTGAAAGCAGTGATAAGAAACAGGGAAGTGAGCATGGAAGTGAAAAAGTTACTACATGACAGTATTGTGATACCAACTCTAACGTACGGAAGTGAAGCTTGGACGTTGTTGGAAGGACATAGGTCAAGAGTGAGAGCAGTGGAAATGAGTTATTTAAGAGGAGCCTGTGGAGTCACATGGAGAGACAGGCTGACGAATGAGGATATAAAGGAGCGTTGTGGTGTGGATGTGGATGTGATAGGAAGCGTTATGAGGAACACACTGAGGTGGTTTGGCCATGTGGAGAGGATGGAGGGTGAAAGACTGACGAAGAGAGTGTATGTGAGTGAGGTGGAGGGGGGAAGAGGGAGGGGGAGGCCGAGGATGAGATGGAGGGATGGGGTGGAGAGGTATATGAGAGAGGGGGGTGTGAGTTGGGAGCAGGGCAGTGAAATGGCGGGGGACAGGGCGACTTGGAGGCGATTTGTTTGTGGCCACCCCAAATGGGATTGAGGCGTCTGGCAATAGATAGATAGATAGACTTATTAAATTTTAAGAAGAAAATTTCGTGAATATATTATCAGTCTTTTAAACATTAATTTTCGTGCAAACTGAATAGAGAGGTAAGTAAAGTGTTTCTTGTTAAATTAAAGATAACCCCATGAATCAGTGGCATCATCATCTCTCTCTCTGAAATTCCATACAGAGTACCAGAGTAGGATCACTATTTACTGTCCTGCCGATATATCTCTACAGTTTTACAAGGGGATTTAAAAATAAACGGCCTGGTGGTGGTGGCAGGGGATAAAATTTTGCGATACCAGTCTCTAATCTGCTGCCATTCCCAACAGAACCTGAGCATAATAGACGAGAAATTAGCCCAGGTTGATGCAGCAATTCTTAACTCAAAATTGCCCCAAGAACAGCTTTCTGAAGTTTGTCAAACATTTCATGCAACACCCTGTATGGGAAATTTGGATAAAATATTGGTGATATAATTCCCTAACTGTGTGCCATTCCCAACAGAATCTGAGCAGTCTAATGAGTCCACGCTTTGAAGGTTGCGTTGAAACAGGGATGTGTCATGTCTCCATGGTTGTTCAATCTGTACATGGATGGGGTAATAAAAGAGGTACAAGGTAGGGTAGTGGATGTTGGAGTGGCCCTGTTGAGAGAGGGTAGTGTTTGGAAACTCCCTGTACTGTTGTTTGCAAATGATACTGTGTTGTTGAGTGAAGACGAAGGAGAGCTACAAGGATTGGTGGATGAGTTTGGGAGAGTGTGTAAGAAACGGAATCTAATGGTGAATGTAGGGAAGAGTAAAGTGATGGTCTGTGAGAGAGGTGAAGTCAGTGAATGTGCAGCGAGGTTGGATGGTGAGGAATTGGAAAATGTGAGTACGTTTAAGTACTTGGGTAGTGTGATGAGTAAGGATGGAGGTTTGGAGGGAGAAGTGCTTGAAAGGGTACAGCAGGGAAGAAAGGTTGCTGGTTCTTTGAAAGCAGTGATAAGAAACAGGGAAGTGAGCATGGAAGTGAAAAAGTTATACATGACAGTATTGTGATACCAACTCTAACGTATGCAAGTGAAGCTTTGACGTTGTTGGAAGGACACAAGTCAAGAGTGAGAGCAAAGAAAATGAGTTATTTAAGAGGAGCCTGTGGAGTCACATGGAGAGACAGGCGGACGAATGAGGATATAAAGGAGCGTTGTGGTGTGGATGTGGATGTGATAGGAAGCGTTAGGAGAACACACTGAGGTGGTTTGGCCATGTGGAGAGGATGGAGGGTGAAAGACTGACGAAGATAATGTATGTGAGTGAGGTGGAGGGGGGAAGAGGGAGGGGGAGGCCGAGGATGAGATGGAGGGATGGGGTGGAGAGGTATATGAGAGAGGGGGGTGTGAGTTGGGAGCAGGGCAGTGAAATGGCGGGGTACAGGGCGACTTGGAGGCGATTTGTTTGTGGCCACCCCAAACGGGATTGAGGCGTCTGGCAATAGATAGAGATAGATAGAAGATTAAATAACTAAAGCTAACACTGATTTGAACTAATACACATCTGGTCCACAGGTCATGCTGGAGTCTGCTGCCTTGACGCTGCTTCTTGCCACACTGGTCATACCCTGCTGAAGTTTGGTCTGCCCTGCTGTGAGAAGCCTGACGGTGGTGTGGTGTCTTCCCCTACCCTGAGATGCCTGGTGGTGTGGTGGTGGTGGCGGCGGCGGCGCCGGCAGGGTGTCGTGTCTTCCCCAGCCGAGATTACTTGCTGCTGCTGCTGGTGATCTGCCCTGACCTGCCGAGAGAAGCCTGGTGGTGATGGTGTGATCTGCCTTGCAAGTCCAGGATGTTCTGTGGACAAATGCTACTTTTGAATGCATATTTTATATTGCTGTCTCTGTTAATGTATTTTGTACTGAAGTATTAATAATGAAAACTTAAATTTTCTGTCTTGTTTCATTACCTTTTTAACTGTGGCTTTGACTTAATATAGGTGATAAGTATATTGCGCTCTGCAGTCTTGTGTGTTGTGGGGACGGCTTTTGTGATGAGCTAAGACATTCTGATCGCTTCACCAAATTACTGCTCAGCCGTGTGATCAGTGGGCATAAAAGATTATACAATACAATGATATACAGCTAAGCATAAAAAAGGTTATGGGAATTCTCCACCATGCAATCAATGGACCTAAATTAAAGCCTATATTATAAAGCTAAGCCTAAAGAGGGTTGTGGGAAGTAGATAATGATGCAGGGTAGACACTGGTAATGTTCAATGAGCCGTGCCCGCAACACTCAAGAACTGGGTGGCGTAATATATGGACCACCTTATATAATGAGAGGCCATAAGTGTGTGCTGACCCACAAAAATGCCCCGTCATAACTATTACTGTGTCTTGTAGGAAGCACAAAGAAAACAGGCCACAGAATACCTCCTTGTCTCTCGTTCCTCCTACACAAACATACACGCCTTTCACTTTAACTTGACACAGAGTTTCATTTAAAGCATATGAGAATGTCACGCAGATCAGTAGCAGAAACAGCCAATACTACAGCCCAACATCCTTTCCACGGCACTCATTCGTGACTACCATCAAATTCTAGTGATAACTATCGCTACTACTCGGCAAACCGTATGGAAACTATAAGCTATCTGTCTATCCATCTATCTATAGCCAGACGACTTAATCCCGTAAGAGGTGGCCACAAACAAGTCGCCTCTATGCCACCCTGTCCCCCGTCATTATGCATCACTCCCCCTAATTCACACCCTCCCTCATATACATCCCAACTCCATCCTCCACTTATAAGTAATACATTAAAACAACCGTGAATTACTGCCGCACAAGCTGAGCCGTAATCATATCCAACACAAACACGAAGGAGCTTTAAAGAACAGAAAACAATATCTTGATAGCAGAAGACACTAAGACCACGAGTACTGACAGCCTACACCAAGAAACATAACTAATTTCAGTCAGAGACCAAGTGAATATGAGAGGCACACAGTTCATCACTTCAGCTCAAGATCCGTCCCACCTTTGTAACCTTATGTTGCATCATCCTCTCCACAAACAAAATCGAACAACCGCCCAACACTACACAGAGTATCTTTGCAACATATCCCCTCCTCCACCCGAATCTACACTTCCCAGACACATTGACAAACTCACAAACACCCCAGCCAGCCAAAACTTTCTGCCAAACAGATACATAAACACACCGACACCCCAGCCAGCCAAAACATTCTATACCAAACACATACATAAACACACAGACACCCCGGCCAGCCAAAACTTTCTATGCCAAACACATACATAAACACACACACACCCCAGCCAGCCAAAACTTTCTATACCAAACACATACATAAACACACAGACACCCCGGCCAGCCAAAACTTTCTATACCAAACACATACATAAACACAGACACCCCAGCCAGCCAAAACTTTCTACCAAACAGCATCCTTCATGTGCCACCACCAGCCATACACCCTTCAGACACTACCGAACCCAGAGACACGAGTACACCAACCTTCCCTGCTACAATACTAACACAAAATATAACACACATACAATCCCCTGTGATCATACTGCAAAGTGGCACCCCCACACCACAGCACACCCACTCACTTCCTGCACCACACCACCACAACACAGACAGTCCTTCAACATAGCACTGGGTTCACATCATCCAGAGGAGCCTAAGATGTAACAAGAACAACAACAACAACTCAGGCCAAGTTAAAGTGAAACGAGTCTAGGTACAGTCATGGACAGAGAAACCTGGACAGGTGAGGCGAGGCAAATGTCATATTTTCTCTTTTCCCCGGCTTGTCCGTCACTCCTCGTTCACGACTCCTTTCCCCCATCCCCCCACCCCCCATCCCGTTTACCCTCTCTTCATTAGCACCTGCC
>NC_137014.1:45762764-45767764 GCF_032717465.1 Coenobita brevimanus
GCGCACCAAGGAATTTTCTAAGGGGGGGTCCCCATTTGCCAGTTTCCTGAAGCTTACATATAAGTTTTATAGTTCTAAGTTATATATATATATATATATATATATATATATATATATATATATATATATATATATATATATATATATATATTCTGATAGAATGATAGATTTTTTGGTAGGTCGTCAGTTATTTAAAAAAAAGTGTTTGTGTGTGTGTGTGTGTGTGTGCAAAAAGCTAGGTGAAGAGAGGGGATGGGGATGGATAGGAAGACAGGAAGGATGATGTTTTGAGTTCAGGGGGGGTAGGTCTGCATGCTAGAGAGAGAGAGAGAGAGAGAGGTGAAGAGTGACCACTTGTCCCCTGGGAATGAGCAGCCACCCCCCCAAGGCCTTCTAAAATTAGAAGGCCTGGTCGGTGGGGGGGACGGTAAGCCGTGACGTGGTAGCACTGGTAGGTCTGGGTAGTGTTGGGTCAGCTATGGTCGGGAGAGGTCACGCTGTGTGTTCAGTGACAATAAGGACAGAAAAACATTGTACTATATATTGATATTTACATTATTTGTATGTTTTATTAAGGTAATAATGCCTTACATGTGTAGTGTTCCCAGATGTAAGGGAAATTATAAAAGTGGACCGAAAGTGTATTTTCCTTCCCGCAAGATAAAGAACTTGCCTCCACGTGGCTACGTGCCATTAAGCGCGACCAGTTCACTCCAAATCGCAACAGCAGGGTAAGTACAACATTATTTTCTGTTCATTATTATCAGAAAAGTGTAGAGAGTACAGTGAGAAGCTTTAAGTCATCGTAATTGTACTGAACATAAGAAAAATGAGGCCTTAGCCATGCTAGGATGTAGGACCAAAGCCATTACACAGACGTGGCTGGAGCTGGATAAGAGAGGAAAATATAACCCTTCATTTTTCCTACATATCTCCACAGCTTTCCTCTATAAAGAAACTGAATCGAATTCAAACGAAATCTGCATTACCTTGTTCACCCCGTATATAAGAGGCCCAATATAATACCTCCAGTATACCATCAATATAACACCCCAATACACAGTAAGATTCTAAGTGTAACACCCCAATATACTACCAATATTACAGCCCCAATATACCATCAATGTAACACCCCAATGTAATACCAGCAATATAGCACCCCAATATACCACCAATATAACATCCCCAATATACCACCAATATAATATCGCAGTATACCACCAATATAACATCACAATATACCACCAATAAAACATCACAATATACCACCAATAAAACAGCCCCAATATACCACCAGTATAACAGCCCCAATATACCACCAATATAACAGCCCCAATATACCACCAGTATAACAGCCCCAATATACCACCAGTATAACAGCCCCAATATACCACCAGTATAACAGCCCCAATATAACAGCCCCAATATACCACCAGTATAACAGCCCCAATATACTACCAGTATAACAGCCCCAATATACCACCAGTATAACAGCCCCAATATACCACCAGTATAACAGCCCCAATATACCACCAGTATAACAGCCCCAATATACTACCAACATAACATCGCAATATACCACCAATATAACAGCCTCAATATACCACCAATGTAACACCCCAATATAACACCCCAATGTAATACCAGCAATATAGCACCCCAATATACCACCAATAGGGGGGTTTATACCACTTTTCTTCAGTGATTTATTGTTCAACCGAGCAAGCGTAGAGAGCAAGCAAGCGAGAACACTATACCCTTTCTCAGGAAACATGGAGAGAATTTTACAAAGCCTTTGCCAAATTCGGAACACGAGTGACCGTGTGAAGGATTAAGAGGGCCCCTCGGGATTCTGGACCTTCCTCCTTCCCTCTTCTGTCTTCTTTCCTCTACACACACACACACACACACACACACACACACACACACGACGCTTAAATAAAACAATGTGTAGACTCTATTTATCTGTCAGTGTCCTGATATCGGTCCATATGAGGAGGGATGGAGGATGGGAGTGGCCCGGGTCGGAATGTGGGGAGGGGTTGGGTAAGGAAGCAATGAAATAGCCATAAGAACATAAGAAGAGAGGATAACTGCAGTAGGCCGGTTGGCCCATGCTAGGCAGCTCCTAGAAGAGTAACTGAACTACTAGAATGAGATAAGGATAGCAAAGAAGAAGGCTCTCCCCCGCCCTCCAAACCCTCCAGCCGAAGCCGGCAGGAAAAAGTCAGAAAGAACACCACGCCGTATAGAAAAACTGGCGTGGACATTTTACAGGAAAGTGTGAAAGGAGAATAGAGACTATCATAGTGTAACTTGAAAAGAAATTTTTTTTTTGAATTAGTATTGGTTATAAGATTTTCTTTATTCTATATCCACCCCTTATTTGTCATATGCTTATCTAGCCTATGCTTGAAACTCTCAATGGAAGAGGCAGCAACTACTTTACTAGGTAGCTTATTTCATTCGTCTACTACTCTATTACCAAACCAATTTTTACCGATTTCCTTACTGAAACGGAATTTTTCTAGTTTGAAACCATTATTTCTAGTTCTATCCTGTATGCTCACTTTAAGTACCTTGCTAATATCTCCCTTATTTATACCATTCATCCACTTAAACACCTCAATTAAGTCTCCCCTTACTCTACGCCTCTCTAGCGAATGCAGACTTAGTCTTTTCAGTCTGTCTTCATATGACAGGTTCCGGACGTCATGTATCATTTTAGTCATTCTTCTCTGTGCATTTTCTAACGAATTAATATCCTTTCTATAGTAAGGACACCAGAATTGTACTGCGTAGTCTAAATGTGGCCTTACTAATGCTAGATAAAGTTTTAGTATTACTTTAGATGATCTATTGCTCACGCTTCTCGAAATAAATCCTAGGACCCTATTTGCCTTATTTCTCGCATTAATGCACTGTTGCCTTGGTTTAAGGTCGTTACTAATCATAACTCCTAGATCTCTCTCGCATTCCGATTTGCTAATTTCTTTGTTATCTAAGCTGTATTTAGTATCTCCAATGGTCTTGCCTACGTTAAGTACTTTACATTTTTCAACGTTAAATTCCATTTGCCAAGTTTTAGACCATTTGAAAGATGAAGAAAAATTATTTTATTTTATTTTATTGTTTTATTACTATTCTTTATGAAAAAACATAAACTGATTTACAATAGTATTACTGATCGAAGGATCAACAGTAGCATTTCCTTTATAAA
The DNA here is from genome assembly GCF_032717465.1 of Coenobita brevimanus. NCBI lineage: Eukaryota > Metazoa > Arthropoda > Malacostraca > Decapoda > Coenobitidae > Coenobita > Coenobita brevimanus. The sequence continues at coordinate 45,765,985 of NC_137014.1, forward strand.
TATTCATTATATTCTAAAATTTACATTGAAATTACAATCTCTCTCTCTCTCTCTCTCTCTCTCTCTCTCTCTCTCTCTCTCAGTCACTCGATATTCATGTCTCCCTCATCTAAACCTTCCCCCTTCCCCCATCCCATTAATCCGATCCCTCCTCTTCCCTATGCTATACACCAAGGGCACAGCGTGGGAGCGGTGTGGTGGCGGTTGGTGGTTGGGGACCCAGGGGAGGGGGTAAGGTTTGGTGGTGACCTGCTAATCCCAACCCTTCCCCCATAATCTGGGGACTCCGGTCGCCGCAGCCTCCCTCTCTCGCATCCACACTCTGTAGCCTCACACTTGTATTTACAATACGTTTTTCCTGGATGTATATGTAGATCACTATGTATAAGTTTTATGTGTGTACAAATGTATTACTGTTTGTGACCTCTGTTTCCTATTCCATTCACCGATCTTGTGTACGTGAACATGTATATACATATAAGAACATAAGAAGAGAGGATAACTGTAGTAGGCCGGTTGGCCCATGCTAGGCAGCTCCTAGAAGAGTAACTGAACTATAATGAGATAAGGATAGCAAAGAAGAAGGCTCTCCCCCGCCCTCCAAACCCTCCAGCCGAAGCCGGCAGGAAAAAGTCAGAAAGAACACCACGCCGTATAGAAAAACTGGCGTGGACATTTTACAGGAAAGTGTGAAAGGAGAATAGAGACTATCATAGTGTAACCTGAATGTTCAAACAAATTCCATGTAACTACATACAACAGCACTCTTTATACTCACTGTACAGTTTAATACATGTATTACTGTATATAAGATTACTAATTAGTCCACTTTAAAATTATTGACCAATCACACGTACAGTATATTGTAATCTAATATAATACATTAATAGGCTCGGGAAGATGACTACCCAAGTATCATCTTCCTTTTGAGATATTGTACAAACAGTACAACTACTATTTTTATAAGTACAGTATTGTGTATCGCAATAAATGTATCAAATTCAATTCCTCTTCCCTAGGCTACTCGGCTATCACTATGAAAACACACACACACACACACACACACACACACGACGCTTAAGTAATAAAACAATGTGAAGTCTCTATTTATCTATCAGTGCCCAGCAGGGGCGCACCAAGGAATTTTCTAAGGGGGGGTCCCCATTTGCCAGTTTCCTGAAGTTTACATATAAGTTTTATAGTTCTAAGTTGTGTATATATATATATATATATATATATATATATATATATATATATATAGATATATATATATATATATATATATATTCTGATAGAATGATAGATTTTTTGGTAGGTCGTCAGTTATTTTTAAAAAAACGTGTTTGTGTGTGTGTGTGTGTGTGTGTGTGTGTGTGTGTGTATGTGTGGGCAAAAAGCTAGGTGAAGAGAGGGGATGGGGATGGGGATGGATAGGAAGGCAGGAAGGATGATGTTTTGAGTTCAGGGGGGGTAGGTCTGCATGCTAGAGAGAGAGAGAGAGAGAGGTGAAGAGTGACCACTTGTCCCCTGGGAATGAGCAGCCACCCCCCCAAGGCCTTCTAAAATTAGAAGGCCTGGTCGGTGGGGGGGACGGTAAGCCGTGACGTGGTAGGTCTGGGTAGTGTTGGGTCAGCTATGGTCGGGAGAGGTCACGCTGTGTGTTCAGTGACAATAAGGACAGAAAAACATTGTACTATATATTGATATTTACATTATTTGTATGTTTTATTAAGGTAATAATGCCTTACATGTGTAGTGTTCCCAGATGTAAGGGAAATTA
>NC_137014.1:45772764-45955114 GCF_032717465.1 Coenobita brevimanus
AATGACCAGGCCCCGCCCCCCCCCTCTCTCTCTCTGTCTCTGTCTGTCTGTCTGTCTCTCTCTCTCTCTCTCTCTCTCTCAAGGTTCTGTAGTAGTGAATAATAATGTCAATGCAAAGTATAACTTAACTGTGATATAAGTATTATAAAATAAATAAAACATTGGAATATATTTATTGAGAACAACTACAAGAAGTCCCCTCGAGACGTCAGCATGTGGAACTGTCATTAATTCCCTGTGGGCCAATTAACGTTCACCTTCATACATGTCTACACTCTTCTGCCACAATATTCGCCATAGATTCCACAATATTTCTCCTCATCTTTACTTTCCAATACAAAGCATACCATTAGTCATGATAATGATTGCACACACACACACACACACACACACACACACACACACACACACACACACACACGAGAGAGAGAGAGAGAGAGAGAGAGAGAGAGAGAGAGAGAGGGTAGATGGGGGAGGGAGGAGGGAGACAAGAAAGGACGGAAGCAGAGGTTTAGAGAGAGAGTCAGTCAGGAGGTGCTGTGACCTGAGATGCCTTCTTATAAATTCTTGATGACAGGCGAATCAAGCTCAAAAAAATAAATAAATAAATAAATAAAATAAAAGGAATAATATGCTATTAAATCTGAATATACAACGAATAACTGGTCCAATATTTTTCGTTTATTTTTAGCGCTTTGTAACTCAAAAAAAAAAAAAAAAGTTGCATCCAAAAACAGGAACCACAGTTCATATTGACCTGTGAGCATAACGGGTCACTTATACCCTTTCAGTGTGTGTGTGTGTGTGTGTGTGTGTGTGTGTGTGTGTGTGTGTGTGTGTGTGTGTGTGTGTGTGTGTGTGTGTGTGTGTGTGTGTGTGTGTGTGTGTGTGTGTGTGTGTGTGTGTGTGTGTGTGTGTGTGTGTGTGTGTGTGTGTGTGTGTGTGTGTGTGTGTGCCTCATGCCTTCAGGCCTTGTCCCTGGCCAGCCTGTATTCCCACAGGTCGTTAAATCAGATGCCTTCGGCCTTTGACAGTGACTCTGGAGTAAAATACAGTAGACGATATTCTACATTCGTTTTTCCTGAGGCAGACTATATATGACATGGTATAATAGGTTGGCAGAGAAATGCGCCAAGACAGCGTTGTCTAGGAAACTATTATAGCCACAACAGATCTATGGACATCATTAGAAACCTAGTAAAAAACAATAATAGGAGTTACTTGAGGGACTTTTCTCAAAATTTGCCGCGCCAGTTCTGATAAAAGGAAAATAAACGTACGAAACTGAGCACCAGAACCGAGTTATTTTAGTTTTTAAAACTACTGCTGATTTGTTCAGACAGCTGGAAAACTTATGAAGAAGCAACTGATACTAAAGTTAAACAGACTTAGCTTTTAACATCAAGCGAGATGGATGGACGGATGGGTGGATGTGGAATCGTGGATGATTGGACCGATGGTAGAGTTCCTGCTGTTTCGTCCTTCCACCTGCCGACAAAAATCATCATCAATATCATCATCATCATCATCATAATCATCATCATCGTAGCTGTCGTCCTCATTACCACCACCATCATCATCATCATCATCATCATTTACACCGTCATTCTCATTATCATTACCATTCTCCTCCTCCTCCTCCTCCTCCTCATCATCATCATCATCATCATCATCATCATATTATCATCATCACCTACCTTTCTATCTATATCTGTTTATCTATAGCCAGACGCCTTAATCCCGTAAGGGGTGACCACAAGCAAATAGCCTTCATGATGTACTGTCCTCTACCATTTAGCTCAAGTATCCCAGTCATATGTTTCTACTCTTTCCCTCCATCTCATCGTCGGTCTCCCCATCCCCCTCTACCCTTCCAAGTGCACTCTTCTAGTCATTTTCTTATTCGCCATCCTCTCCACATGGCCAAACCATCTCGAAGTGTTTCTCTTAACGCTTTCAATCTCATCCACATCAGCATCACAACGCTCCTTCATCTGCCCATTTGTCTGTCTGTCTCTCTATGAAACTCCACATGCTCCTCTCAAGTAGCTCATTTCCACCGCTCTCACTCTTGACTTGTGTCCTTTCAACAAGATCCAAGCTTCACTTCCATACTTTAAAGTGGGAATCACAGCATGGAGTGCCTTTTTTTTTTCATACTTTCATCTTCAGTTCCCTCTTCCTAACCACTGCTTTTTAGAGAATAAGCAACCCTCCTTCCCTGACGCATCATTCCAGTCACTTCATCCTCTAATCTTCCATCCATATTCATCACATTACATAAATACTTAAATGCACTCATATTCTTTCATTTACTGACTATGCAGCCTCACTATGCATTCTGTTACCTCATACGTTGAGATGTTAAAGCATCACCACCATCAGCATCAACATCATTATCACCATCAATATCATCACCATCAGCCTGTGACACACCACTGCATGATAAGGACCCTCTCACCTTTCTCCACTCTGATCCATTGATTGTTAGCCAGTTCCGTCCTTGCTCGGTAGATCTGCGTCATATTATCTCTCCATCTTGTTCTCTGTGCACCTCCTCTTCTCACTCCATCTGTGGCTTGCCATTCAGTTACGCTCGCTGTCCTTTTGTTATCTCTTCTGTGAAAGACGTGACCTGAGGTGTGTGTGTGGAGTTACCTGGAAACAATATCAGAATTAATAGATGCGGGAGCTTAAGGACCCTTTGGTTAATCTCCTTGGTGTGGTGTGGTGTGGTGTGGTGTGGTGGGGGGGGGTTTGGTGTGGTGTGGGGAGGGTTATGTGGTGAGGGTTGTGTGGTGTGTGAGTGTGGTTATGTGTGGCGTGGCGTGGCAGGGTGGCTTTGTGTGGTGTGGTGTGGGAGGGTGGTTATGTGTGTTGTGGTGTGGCAGGGTGGCTTTGTGTGGTGTGGTGTGGTGTGGGAGGGTGGTTATGTGTGTTGTGGTGTGGGAGGGTGGTTTTCTGTGGTGTGGTGTAGGAGGAGGATTTTTTTTGTGGTGTGGTGTGGTGTGGGAGGGTGGCTTTGTGTGGTGTGGTGTGGTGTGAGAGGGTGGTTATGTGCGGTGTGATGTGGGAGGAGGATTTTTTTGTAGTGTGGTGTGGTGTGGGAGGTGGTTATGTGTGGTGTGGTGTGGGAGGGTAATTTTGTGTGGTGTGGTGTGGTGTTGTGTGGGAGGAGGATTTTTTGTGGTGCGGTGTGGGTAGGTGATTTTGTGTGGTGTGGGAGTGTGATTTCGTGTCGTGTAGTGTGAGAGATTGGTATGGTGTGGTGTGATACGGTGTGGGAGGGTGGTATGGTATAGTGTGGTGTGAGAGGGTGATGGTGTTTGACAATGTGTGGGGCTGGTAGAACGTAACTTGGCTTCACTATAATCTCTAAAGCCTATATGAGTACAACACCTCTCATCCGAAAATGGTTTGTGAGAAGCAGACGGGCAGGGCCGGTCCTAGAGCTACTGTGATAAAATGTAGAAAATCATGTGTTGTATCCTTAAAATAAAAAAGAATATGTGAGGTTAATTCCTACCTTTAAATAAAGACCAAAATATATGTATTACTTCACTCATATTCATCCACTTCCTAACGATACATAAAGAGACGGTGATCAGTGACTTATGGAACCCTGTGCTGTGGTCTATGGGATGTAATAAGCTTTTCAGAATATTGCGTAAGTGTCTCTTAATTGTATAGGTAAAAGGTCCTATGTTCTTGGCCTAATATTTACCCTTGAAATAAAACTATGAATGTGTGGAAATAATTCTGCCATTTGAATAACCACGGTATCATCAACCAAGATACACATACACGTACACGAACATATGCAAGCACACACACACACACACACACACACACACACACACACACACACACACACACACACACACACACGCCCAGTCACCAAAACACGAAGTTAAACAGAAAGGAAAGGGAGAGGTGACTCAGCCAATGACTTGAAGATCGTCATCGTCATCATCGCCGTCGTCGTCGTCGTCTTCGTTGTCGTAATCATCACCATCATCATCTTCCTCGTCGTCATCATCATCATCATCATCATCATCATCATCGTCAGCAGCAGCAGCATGTCATCACCAGCCCAACACTGTTAAAAATGTAGTACAGAAGTTATATCAATATCATCACCATTATCATCAAATACATCACTATCATCTAACCATATTCTAGAGTTTGCATCAACATCATCATCATCAGCAGCAGCAACATCAGCAGCAGCAACATCATCAGCAGCAACATCCGTCTTCATCATCATCATCATCAGCCTGTGACACACCACTGCAGGATAAGGATCCCTCTCACCTGTCTCCACTCCGATCCTTTGGTTCTTAGCTTGTTTCGTCCCAGCTCGGTGGATCTTTTTTTTTTTTTTTTTTTTTTTTTTAATGCGAGGAAGAAGGAACCAAAGGCCATGAGCCCGCAGTAACAGTTCCCTCCAAGAGAAAAACAAAATACAATAGAGAGCCAAATTCAAGATCCGATCATTTTGAGATGCCTGGACACACTACGTTTGAAAGACTGGAGATCATAGGCAGCAGGAAATACAGACAGAGGGAGACAGTTCCAGAGCTGACCTGTTGCATAAATGAAAGACTGGGAGTAACGGTTAACTCTTGCATTAGAGAGCTGCGAGTATCATCTCTATCTTGTTCCCTGTGCGCCTCATCCTCTCACTCCGTCTCTGGTCTGTCATTTAGTTACGCTGGCTGTCCATGTGTTACCTGCTCTATGGAAGACGTGACCTATGAACTGCGTGTGGACTGACCTCTAAACAAGAGGACAAATATACGTGTGTTGCAGAATCACTACTATACCCTGTTCACTCTAACTTGGCGTAAAATTGCAATCTCTTTCTTAAATTTTGCGTTGTGACAAGGGGTTAACACTAGAATGGTGCTAGTCACGAAGAAGTGGTATGGAAATGATGTAGAGCTGTAAGTTTAATTCTTTCACTGAACTACCGGAAATAAGCTGCAAAAAAACGACTATCTCGGCCTTGGTAAAATGAAGGAACACCACCACAGTATACGCATACGTGTGTGTGTGTGTGTGTGTGTGTGTGTGTGTGTGTGTGTGTGTGTGTGTGTGGTGCGAGGTGTCTGTGTGTTACCATGGTAACCTCCCGACACCATCACAGTTACATACACACATTTCCCCACCACCAAGTTCCATTAGAGAGTACTCTGTGTGTGTGTGTGTGTGTGTGTGTGTGTGTGTGTGCACGCGCTTCAGGACAAAATAACTTACATACAATTTTTTTTTTCCATCACATTGTCCCTCTGAAATCTGAATCGCACTTATCAGTTTACATTCAGGTCCCAAACTGGACTGTTGGGTGGACAGGGACAAGGGGGCAGGCAAACCTAGTCCACCAGTCTGATCGGCACGAGAATCAACAGGACGACACTCACACTGCTATTTCACTGGTGCTGAGACACCAAGATTGAGACGGTACAAGGCCGATTTGCCGTCAATTGCACACTGGTTGTGACGTCATTATTGCACACGTTCTCGTTTAGTAACCAGGATGACAGAGGATGTATTGTTGGTATAACTACCATAAAATTTGGTATACTGTGAATACTGGAAGAGAGGGTATAATATTGTTAATGATGTCAGACCTATTATGATTCAAGTGTAAGGACGTTAAATGATTAAGAGAGTTAATAAGTCAGCAAAGGTTGATTAATAACAAGACAGGAGACAAGTAAGTTTATCCACATCCAAGTTTTCTAGTATATCAACTGTACACGATTTACAACATTCTTTCGGTATTTCTTTAATATTACAAAGCAAGTGTGGACTGCTAATGGTTGGCACGTGTCTTGTAAATAATATATATACATATTTTTTTATGATATCGCCGGGTGGGTAGAGGTAGACTGTTCCACGACGTATTCTTCCTTGTTTTAGATGACAGTATTATAGACAAACGCTACATATTCGTTGGTTTAACTGTGAAGGGTCTGAATAACAATACATGTTAGTTCCTACCAATCATGACAAAATCCCACTTATTCCTACAAAATAACGTGAACAATTAGTGTGCAACGACGTCCGCCTGCCCACATCCATGCTCGTCGTTCATTTGTTTTTCCACATTAGCAGACGATTTTCCACAAAACGGTAGCACTGGACTACAAGGCCTCCTCATCTCCCTCACACTAACATCCCCCTTGTCTCATCAGAATTACGTCTAGTAGCATTATAGATATTATTTCTTTGGGCCATGATACTTCCTGGCTGTCAGTGCGATATCCTTGTGTCTTAATGTAGTCACCTTAATGGCTAAAAACAGCAAATAGCCAACCCTTACCTCAGAGGAATGATGCAACAGCAACACACACACACACCCTCCTCCTTCCACTGTCATACGGCCACAATAGCAAAAGTAGCCAAGTAGCGACGCCTACCAAGACGAAAAACTTGTTCAGCTACTTTCACAACCACTAGATGGTACCCGGGCCCTCTCATAGTAGGGGCAACTCTAGTATTTTATTCCAGGTACTGCTTGGCGATAGCATTCAGCTGAGAGTGAGTCATATTACAATGAGAGTGTTAATGCTGTCTCTATTAACTCTCATGATCATACAGCTCTCTTTACCAGCCCTACCCAAAAATAAATAGTGTGTGTGTGTGTGTGTGTGTGTGTGTGTGTGTGTGTGTGTGTGTGTGTGTGTGTGTGTGTGTGTGTGTGTGTGGATGTTTTGTGTGAGGGGAGGTGGGGGGTGGAGTGTATAGATTGATGTGGTAGCAGTGTGTGTGTGTGTGTGTGTGTGTGTGTGTGTGTGTGTGTGGATGTTTTGTGTGAGGGGTGGTGGGGGGTGGAGTGTATAGATTGATGTGGTAGCAGTGTGTGTGTGTGTGTGTGTGTGTGTGTGTGTGTGTGTGTGTGTGTGTGTGTGTGTGTGTGTGTGTGTGTGTGTGTGTGTGTGTGTGTGTGTGTGTGTGTGTGTGTGTGTGTGTGTGTGTGTGTGTGTGTGTGTGTGTGTGTGTGTGTGTGTGTGTAGGTGAATGTATTGTGTGTGGTGGGCGGGGGGTGTTTCGTTTGATGTGGTTGCAGTGTGTGTGTGTGTGTGTGTGTGTGTGTGTGTGTGTGTGTGTGTGTGTGTGTGTGTGTGTGCTTGTGTAGGTGAATGTGTTGTGTGTGGTGGGTGGGAGTGTATAGTTTGATGTCGTTGCAGTGTGTGTGTGTGTGTGTGTGTGTGTGTGTGTGTGTGTGTGTGTGTGTGTGTGTCTGTGGGTGGGTGGGTGGGTGGGTGGGTGTCTGAGTGGGTTTGGATGTGTTGTGTGTGTTGGGTGGTGGGGAGATGAGGGGTGTATGGTTTGATGTGGTTGCAGTGTGTGTGTGGGGGGGTGAGGGGGGATGTGTTGTATGTGTGGGGGGGTGGGGAGATAGGGGGTGTATGGTTTAGTGTGGTTGCTGTGTGTGTGTGTGTGTGTGTGTGTGTGTGTGTGTGTGTGTGTGTGTGTGTGTGCGGGGCCAGTGTGTTACCATGGCAACCTCCCCACACCACCATTGTTACATACACAGATTTCCCCACCACCAACTACTGTTAGAGAGTATGTGTGTGTGTGTGTGTGTGTGTGTGTGTGTGTGTGTGTGTGTGTGTGTGTGTGTGTGTGTGTGTGTGTGTGTGTGTGTGTGTGTGTGTGTGTGTGTGGCAACCTCCCCACACCACCACAGTTACATACACAGATTTCCCCACCACCAACTACTGTTAGAGAGTATTGTGTGTGTGTGTGTGTGTGTGTGTGTGTGTGTGTGTGTGTGTGTGTGTGTGTGTGTGTGTGTGTGTGTGTGTTCACTACTTGTCAACGAACCTTGGTTATACATAAACATGCTACTAAAGTTAGGGCACAAATATAATGTACTATGCTCTGAAGTCAACTACACTCATAATAACATCAGGATTCTTCTCCCCTATCGTGTCTCCGTTCTCTGCATCTGTCTGTCCTCTATCTGTCTGTCTGTCTGCCTGTCCCTTTATTGCAATTCACAAACAACTCTGAACTGTCCACAACTTCCTAGAATATCATAGCATCCTGCATTATACTACTTTTTTTCAGGGTAACTTGACTCAGAGTTTCGTCCTTTTGCCCCTTATTTCACATGGGTCATTGGCAGAAAAGTGCAGCGCTACGGCTCCTCTTCAATGGCACCTTTTTGTGACTTACATGTTCTAGTATTAATCCATTGCTACAACTCAGTAGTCAAGTTGGATAGATGGAAATTGTAGGCCAAGTCAGAGTACAGAATGAAGTCAAACAGCATACCTTTGGTGGGTGCAGTGGGAACCAGGCGACAGATTACAGACAGGAGGACAATGGCGGGAAAATCCAGCAAAATCTAACCACCAGCTTATGAAGTGACGTCAGCAAAACTCGTGCCTCATAATCGGTTCAAACGCCAGTCCACTTTATCAATAAATACCTGTGGTTCTGTATTTCAACTTCACCTTACCGAAACCAACCTAATCACATCTAAACCGATTTATTTTAGCCCAGTCTTACCTAACCTATAAATATTTGCTCGAACTGAATTTCGCCTGACCTCGAATGTCCTAATCCAACCTAAATTAACCCAGCCTAATCTAACTTAACCTCACCTAACCCAGTCTAATTGTATTTAACCTCACAATCTCACGTAACCTCCTCATACCTAACCTAACCAATTCTGACGCAGCCTAACCGCATCTAACCCTACCTAATCCTACCCAGTCTCACTTAACCATACCATACCCGACCTAACCCAACCCAGTCAAGCCTAAAATGACCTAATCCAACCGAACCTAACCCAGCCTAACCTAACTAAATAAAACCCAACCCAAAACCTATCAAAACCGACGTATTCTAAAGCAATCTAACCTAATCCGTCTATATCTAGTCGAAGTGAACCCAACCCAACCAAAAATTACCTAATCAGACCAAACCCTGCCCAAAGTGACCTAACCTAACATTCGATCGGCTATAAATTCGCTATATAAGAAATTTTGCTGCCTGAAAGTCAACGGATGTCACACTCCAAGTTTCGCCTGTTAGTTTACTAGTATAGTATAAGTATTGTGTGTGTGTGTGTGTGTGTATGTGTGTGTGTGTGTGTGTGGTTGTGGGATGCTGGAGGGTTTGATGATGCTTGTGTGGTGACTGCTTTATGTGCCTAGTTACCTCCGCCAGTGAAGTTGAAGGAAGTTATGTATTCACCCGTGTCTGTGTCTGTCTATCTATCTCTCAATCTGTCTGTCTATCTATATGTCTGTCTGTCTGTCATTCTATCTGTCTGTCTGTCTGTCTCTCTATCTGTCTATCTGTCAGTCTATGGCCAAGATATATCAAAAACTTGTTATCGGCTTTCAATGGAATCTTGTAGGTAGGTAGGCACTGGGTCAAGAGAGAGACTATTCGATTTTTCATTAGATTTTTTCACTATTACGCTTTTGGCTCAATAAAAAGTAAAGTGGAAATCTAGGAATATACTGCACCTTAATGTGAAAATCTGGACAAATTTCTCCATAACAAAATATAAATAAAATTAATCTTTTTCTTGACTTGAAAACATGAGTTAACTTCGCTTCATTTTTTTTTTTTCTGCCTCCAGGATCGTACTGTAAGCTGCTTTGGAAATTCTTTACATCTCTTCCTTAGCGATTTAATCAGCACATTACACCACAACACCCTCTTTTATGAGAGAGATGTAAACTCTGCCGATATGAAGCCGATTTTAATAGCTTACAAGAAAATGTTAAGACGTGCTATGCAAAAATAAATAGCTAAGGAAGGGGCACTGAGACGCCTCCCGTGCTTCCTAAAATACTGCCCTGTTTCCAAAAGGCGTATGACACAGAAATTTGACTTAGCTTTTAACATCAGGGGGAGCTGGATGGATGGATGGATGGATGGGGAATCGTGGATCTCTGACTGCTGACCAAGTTCTTGTAGTTCCGTTCGTCCGCCCACCTACCAACAAAAATTATCATCAGTATCTTCATTACGATTATTAAAATTATCATTATTATTATTACCATTATTATAATTATCATAACTACAGTCATCATCATCATCATTAAAATTGGCTGGATGAATCACTCTTGCGTGATAATCAAAGACGGTGAATAAAACCCACACTTGTAGACGAAGAATATAATTACCAAACAGTTTCGGTGGACACTGCCACCATCTTCAGTGGTCAAGATAGTGTGTGTGTGGAAGGGTGGGGTAAAGGTGAGGTGGGGTGGGGTAGATTGTAAGCGGGGATTAAGCCAAGGGGGATTTTTTTTTTTTTGGGGGGGGGGGGACATTACCGGACAGGTCAGGTGTAATTCCTATCTGACCTTACCTGTGTCGTAGCAGGAAGGGACATTTCCACTAGGCACCTCATTATAGGATCTAGCTTGTACATACCTTCACTAAGGTTGAAATTCTCGTATTTCTGGATACACATGGCTTCAATAATCTTTCGTTTCCGAAAGTCATGACTTCTATACAATAGATGGCTACCTTGCCAGTCAATTCTGTGGTTGGCTTCACAAACATGGTTAAATATTGCATTATTTAAATTACATGTTCTTATGGCATACTTGTGTTCCTTAATCCGTGTTTCCAAACTACAACCTGTTTCTCCTATGTAAACTAGTTCACAATCTTTGCAAGGAATTTTATATATGCCTGCTTCTGAATATGTTGTACATTTGTTCTTTACTAACATTGCTCTGATGGTGGAGGTATACCTAAATGCTATATTTACATCACTACTGTAACCTATTAACTTTAACATATTCAAGTTTGCAACATAAGGCAAAGTGAGGAAACGTTTCTTTTCTGTGGTGGGGTCTTTAGGTACGTAGTAAGATCGCCTAGCTTGAAGGTATGCTAGTTTAATGAACCATTTGGGATACCTTAAGTTTTGGAAGATTTCCCAAATGAGATTATTTTCTTCTTGTATATGTTGTGGACTGCATATTCTATGGGATCTAAGGAACATTGATGAGATAACAGACAATTTTGTGGCAGACTGATGATACGAAAAATAATGAATGAACAAGTTACGACTGGTTGGTTTCCTATACACCTTAAAGCTAAGTGAATGATTTTGCTACATAACGAAACCAAATGAGTTGAGGGGGGAGAAACTCGTGGCAGTAGTTCCGTTTCATAATACTCCATATATAAATTGCTTAAAATGGGTGACAATGGAGAACCTATACCCATACCAAAACGTTGCATGTAGAAGTTGTTGTTAAATGAAAAAGCATTCGAAGTCACACATAATTTTACAAGTTCTATGAAACTGTCATCTGGCATACCTAAGTCAATATCACATTCTGGCAATTTATTAGCTAGAAATTCCAAAACATCATTAATGGGAACTTCGGTAAACAATGAATCAACATCGAAGCTAACCATTTTACCGGAGAAAAAGTCAAGTGATTTAATTTTCTCTATATAATCCGAAGAGTTCTTTACGTGTGCTGGGGATACTGTACCTACTACAGGGGCTAATTTATTGGCAAGAAACTGAGATAACTTATACGTAAAACACCCACACTGTGAAATTATGGGACGCAGTGAAATATTAGCTTTATGGGTCTTTGGTAATCCGTATATATATGGTAATTTAAGGTTGATCTGAATGAACTTTCACTTTCTTGTTAAATGCTGATGCAAGTCTCTTCAGAGGGGAGGACCGTAATTTTTCGTATGTTGTGGTATCACTCAAAATACTGAACGCAACCAGCCCTAGTGGAAGAATTGCTAGGTGGCAACTTTTGGTTGCCGAGTATAACGTTAAGATAACCTATATACCCGGCAAGGATAGTGTTATAGCAGACGCCTTATCTAGACTTCGAGGCCAAGTGTTATCGGAGGACAGAGTTCTCGTAGTTACGGGTACAAAACCAAAGATAAGAGAGAGAACCAAAAATGATGATGATGATAGTGAGTGCGAGAAAGAGGATTATCAGATATCCAGAATCGATGAAGACAAAGAAAGAGATATAATAAGATGGAGAGAGTTGGTAGTGAGACCCAGACAGGATGCGCATCCACTGTATAAAAGAATGAAAGAACAGTATCTTCAATGTGTACGAGATGAAGAAGTAGAAGTGACTAGAGAAGAAATTAAAGATGCACATAGAGCACTAGGAGTTAGTACTAGTGAGTTCATGGTTGAGGATGGATTACTCTATCACTTCGCTACAAATTACTATGATGAGAGCCTAATGCAAGTTGTAACTCCTGATGAATGCAAACAGAGTGCTTTAGAGATAGCTCATCACCCCCTTGGGCACGGGCCCTGGGCCACCCACCAAGAGGGGGCCTCCCACCAGAGCAACTTGTGTTCATTTCATTTCGTGTTTATGCATTACATATTACAGCATTGGATGAATAGTCCCCGTTCAGTATTTCCTAACTAAAAGTATCCTATTTATATATTAGGATTTAGGTTACCAGTCTATGGTGTAGGCTATGCCATTGGGGGGAGTTGGAAAGGGGGCCTCCCTTCCAAGCGGGCCCCGGGCCTCCCACGTGGTTAATCCAGCCGTGTAGCTCATAAATTACCGACTGTAGGTCATTGGGGAATCAAAGTAACTTTAGAAAGACTAAAGCGATTTAGGTGGTGGCCACGGATGAATAAAGATGTTGAGAATTATTGCAAGGCGTGCCTTACTTGCAACCGCTTCAAGCCGTCGGGGGACGCCCCGGCGCCGTTGCAGCGATACTCTAGTGTAGGAGTACCTTTTGAGAAAATTCATATGGACTTGATCGGCCCCATAAATCCAAGTGAAGAGGGATATAAATATATTATGACAGTAATAGATGTGATGACACGATATTTGATAGCCGTCCCGCTTCGCACGAAGACTGCTGATGAGGTTGCCAGAGCATTCGTTAAAAATGTCGTGTGTGTTCATGGAGCACCACGCTGGATGGTCACAGACCAAGGAACAGAGTTCGTTAATGCAACTCTTAAAGGAATAGCTGAGTTGCTAAAGACGAAAAAGACAACAACAACAGCGTATCACCCGTCTGTCAATGGGGTGATTGAGAGAGCCAATGCCACGATAATGAAATACCTAAGGAGTTTAGTAGAGGATAATCCACAAATATGGGATTCAATGTTGTGCTTTGCCACATGGGCATATAACACAGCGTATCACACAGTGTTAAAGGAATCCCCATTCTACCTCATGTTCCTAAGGGACCCTGCTGTCCCGTATGATGTCGTAAAACAGGAACCGATCTGCTATGATCTGGATAACTATAAAAATGAGATGGCCATTAAAGCTAATCGTACCTTTAAAAGATGTTTAAGGTACATTGAGGAAAGTCAAGAGGCCATGGAGAATCAACAGACATCGAGAGCAAAAGTAAAAGAGATTCATACAGGAGATAGGGTTTATGTACGAAAGATTCCCAAGCCAGGAGAGCCTAAAAAACATCAACCTCTATATGATGGACCTTTTAGAGTGAAAGGGAAAATTAGTGATGTGATAGTAAAACTGGTAGACATAAACACGGGGAGAGTCATGAAAGTCCACACAGACAGAGTCAGGCTTGCCCACGAAGATAATTTAGACGAGACAATGAATGGTAATGTGCGGAGAGCATATCCCCTCCATGAGGATCCTCTCCCACCAGAGGAAGTGCAAAAATATGAACTGAGAGATATTTTAGACGTAGAAAGAGCGGACGAAGGAAACGCCTCACAATTGCAGGAAACAGAGGAAAATACTCAAAGCGTGCAGAGCTTGCACGAAGAGCAAGAAGAAGGTGCGGTGGCTGATTCGATTGATGATGCCGAAGGAGGAAGAAAAACCTATAGTTTAAGATCTACGGGACAGGTAACAGACTTACCTAATATTATGGATAGGCCTATAGAATACCTAAAATAAAAGTTGACCCTTTTTACAGGTCCTACTGACCGTGATCATTAGTGGACTTGGAAGTCAAGCATGGGTAGACCTACCAGTGAGAGCGGGACTTGCATTCACCGCACAACGTCAGGCCCACATAATTATAATAATAATGACGTATAGAAAAGGGGGGGAAAGGAAGGAAGGTAAAGAATGATTGTGTATATGTGATGAGTGTTATGCAACCAGGGCGACGACACATGGTGGCAGGAACTAGGCCTTAGTTTAGTCTCCCGGCCTTACTGAGAGCTCTGGTCCTGGCTGCATTGTGTAAAGTGCATTTTATTTTATTTTTTTTTTAAGTAGGAGAGGAAGAATTTAGACTAAGAGAAAGAGTGTCGTGGCTTAACCCAACGTGCGTGTGTTTGCTGTTGGGAAGGGGGGGGGGGGTCTCGTACGTGCACTGTGTTGTTACTTAAGGACGGGAGGAGTGAATAGCTACGGCTTTCTCTGCCAAGCATTGGCTTATTGGCTGCCTCTCAGGTTCATCTGATTTTTCCGGCTCCAGAAGCCTGGGTAGGATGGTATGATACGGGTGTAAGGGTAAGGTATTGTAGCCCTAGGGGGCTTGGGTAGGGGGATAAGGGAAGGGGAGGGGTGGAGGAAGGGGAGTATGGGGGGGTGCTGGATATGAGGATGGCGGGTTATTACGTGGCTGCCGTGATCTTGATAATGGGTGTAGGGGTGGTTTAGAGTCTTAAGTGAATTGCAGGGTGTGAACTAAGTAGTTGATTAATAAAAGGGTCAGTAATAAATAAACTATTGGTGCTTAAGTGAACCCTCAGCGAAACTACGAACATGTTCCGCCCTTGCCATGACGCGAGACTGGTGTGCATTGGTACCCTCTGGGTAACCAAGACAGCTGGGCGCCGCGGAGCTGGGCGGCTCACGTATACACCCCCCATGTAACATTTGGTAACTGAGGCGGTAACACAGCGATATGCGGATGAAGAGTTAGACGGCCTGGCGCCATGGCCTAACCGAAGCAGGTACACACCCCACCACAACAAGAGCGACACTGAGGGTCGCTGACTGGGCATGGGGGTTTTAAATGGGTTGATGCAGACAGGTAGACGCCGCATTGGGGGCGGGGCTTGCAATAAAGAAAATTCCCACAAAATGTAGGGGACCCTTATGTAACTTCGGACGTTCCCACTTCTTACTGTAGATCCATAATATCTGAATGTTTCTTGTCTGCTTCTTACCATTTGTAGAGGTTCCCTGTACTGTGTGTGTGTGTGTGTGTGTGTGTGTGTGTGTGTGTGTGTGTGTGTGTGTTCTTACCTAATTGTATCTTTATAGGAATGAATAAAGCTCGTAATCCCGTGTATTAAAACCAGTTTTATCATACATCTTAAGTTTATGAAATGTTTTGGCACACACTATTTCATTCGGTAGTGCATTCCACTGGTCAATTATTGCTCTATTTGGGAAACTAAATTTCCTTACGTCTTTATTGCCTCTCCTTTTATGCAGTTCTTTGCAGTGTCCTCTTACTGCTGCATCCCCATAGGTTATATACTCATTTAGGTCTATTTTCGCCTATTAGTGCCTATTAGTGCCTGAGTGTATCATTGCCTGTGTGTATCAGTGGCTGCATGTATCAGTGCCTGTGTGCATCAGTGCCTGTGTGTATTAGTGCCTGTGTGTATCAGTGCCTGTGTGTATCAGTGCCTGAGTGTATCATTGCCTGTGTGTATCAGTGGCTGCATGTATCAGTGCCTGTGTGTATCAGTGCCTGTGTGTATCAGTGCCTGTGTGTATCAGTGCCTGTGTGTATCAGTGCCTGTGTGTATCAGTGCCTATTAGTGCCTGCTTGTATCAGTGCCTGTGTGTATCAGTGCCTGTGTGTATCAGTGCCTGTGTGTATCAGTGCCTGTGTGTATCAGTGCCTGTGTGAAACATTGGCTGTGTGTATCAGTGCCTGTGTGTATCAGTGCCTGTGTGTATCAGTGCCTATTAGTGCCTGCTTGTATCAGTGCCTGTGTGTATCAGTGCCTATTAGTGCCTGCTTGTATCAGTGCCTGTGTGTATCAGTGCCTGTGTGTATCAGTGCCTGTGTGTATCAGTGCCTGCGTGTATCAGTGCCTGCGTGTATCAGTGCCTGCGTGTATCAGTGCCTGCGTGTATCAGTGCCTGCGTGTATCAGTGCCTGTGTGTATCAGTGCCTGTGTGTATCAGTGCCTGTGTGTATCAGTGCCTGCGTGTATCAGTGCCTGCGTGTATCAGTGCCTGCGTGTATCAGTGCATGTGTGTATCAGTGCCTGTGTGTATCAGTGCCTGTCTGTATCAGTGCCTGTGTGTATCAGTGCCTGTCTGTATCAGTGCCTGTGTGTATCAGTGCCTGCGTCTATAAGTGCCTGTGTGTATCAGTGTCTGTGTGCCTGCGTGTATCAGTGCCTGTGTGTATCAGTGCCTGTGTGTATCAGTGCCTGTCTGTATCAGTGCCTGCGTGTATCAGTGCCTGTGTGTATCAGTGCCTGTCTGTATCAGTGCCTGTCTGTATCAGTGGCTTTGTGTATCAGTGCCCGTGTGTATTTGTGCCTGCGTGTATCAGTGGCTGCGTGTATCAGTGGCTGTGTGTATCAGTGGCTGTGTATATCAGTGCCTGTGTGTATTTGTGCCTGCGTGTATCAGTGGCTGTGTGTATCAGTGCCCCCTCTGTGGCGGGGGGGACACAATCTGGCCGCACTATGGGGTGGTACTACTACTCTGCGGCCAGGTTGTGTTAGGAAGAATAGTGCCACCGTATTCCCTGCGTGTCGTAAAAGGCGACTAAAAGGGACAGGGTGAGGGGACTAGGGACCCCCTCCTCCGTTTTTTAGTTCCTAAAAAGAGACAGGCCAGAGAAAGGGATGGGGGATGGAGTTATCCCCGTACCCTGAAGATTGGGTCTATGAATGTGCTTGGATGTAGTACGATTGAGGCTAAAAGGGAGGAGATTAGGAGAATGTTTGTGAGAAGAAAGTTGGATGTGTTAGCTTTGAGTGAAACGAAGATGAAAGGGAAGGGTGAGTCTATGTTTGGAAGTGTGAATGGAAGATTGTCAGGTGTTGGTAGAGGAAGGGCAAGAGAAGGTGTGGCCTTGTTAGTGAGTCCGGAAGTACAACAGTGTGTGACTGAATGGAAGGAGGTGTCATCGGGACTGATGTGGATGAAAGCGAAATTTGAACGTGAGTTGTGGGTGTTTGTGAGTGCATATGGGCCTGGTAGTGAAAGGGATGAAGAAGAGAGGGAGTCTTTCTGGAATGATGTTGATGAGTGTCTGCAGAGTTTTGGAGCGAATATGAATGTGGTAATGATGGGTGATCTGAATGCTAGAGTGGGAAATGTAGCAGTTGAAGGTGTAGTTGGTATGCATGGTGTGCCTGGAAGAAATGAAAATGGGGAGCGAATGATAGCGATGTGTGTTGAGTGAGAGATGGTGATTGGAAATACGCTGTTTGAGAAGAAAGATATTTATAAGTATACATGGGTGAGGCAGGAGGGTGGAAGGGTTGTTGATAGAGCTTTGATGAACTGGTATGTATGTATATGCACTTGAATGTCCACACGTCCTTGCTGCTTCTATCTGTCGGTCTATCTATCTGTCTATCTATCTATCCATCATGCTATCTATTATGATTTGTAATTATAATATGGAGTCCTGACATATACACGGTACGTCTCCAATCCTGGCTGAAAGAATTAGAGGGTGTCAGTGTGGGTAGCACACACGTCTACATGTGTATTCCATTCACACGTACACACACACATGCTACTCTGCATATTTATTCTGTTCACACACATGGTACTCTGTATGTGTATTCTGTTAACACATACAAACACATACGCACACACACACACACACACTACCCTATGTCTGTCCTGGCCTGAGTGTAAGTAAGTGTAGTCTATTCATAAACCCACACACATAAACAACTACTCTGTGTCCTGGCCTTTGTGTGTATGCATGTGGATATCAGTCAAGTACACACACACACACACACACACACACACACACACACACACACACACACACACACACACACGTATACATAAAATATTCACATTCACTCACACGTGCACCAGGCAAGCATATATAAAAAAAAAAATGTTAGTGTACACCATGCATGAGATAACATGTACGTGGAGAGATATTCGCAAAGTGGAATGACAATTTTTTATGACTTATTCTGAGAGAAATCCACATTTATAATATTAGTTTTATGTAGTCATATAATGTGCAGTTATAGTAATCATTCCATTTTCCTTGCAGGGACAGTGTGTACCGTCCTCCTCTGTTTTCACCCATCGCAGGATCTTTGGTGAGTACAATGAATATTGAGAAAACTACTCCATTATATAGCACAGTACCTAGTAAGTAAGTAATTGATTTATAATAAGTTAATTCTGATAAATGAGTATGCCATTAGTTCGTACATACATACTTAGATATTTGGGTTTATATATCAACATAGGAACTAGATGAGAGTCGTGTTGTCCTGCTAAAGTACCGTATAAGATATCGTTACAGTACATCTTAATTCTGATCAGTGTGACAGATATGCCATTAATTCAGACATTATGTTAAGCATTTGGAAGCTTCCGGTGTTGCTGTTTGCTGATGATACAGTATTGTTGAGTGAAGATGAATGAGAGTTGCAAGGTTTGGTGAATGAATTCGGGACACTGTGTAGGAGGAGGAATCTGAAAGTTAATGTAAACAAACGAAAGTTATGGTATTCGAGAGGAATGAAGTCACAGAGTGTGCAGTGAGGTTAGTTGGTGAGGATATGGAGAATGTGAGTGCATTCAAGTACTTGGGTAGTGTGATGAGTAAGGATGGAACTTTGGGGGATGAAGTGCGTGAAAGGGTACAGCAGGGAAGGAAGGTTGTTGGTACACTGAAAGCAGTGATGAGAAATAGGGAGGTGAGTATGGAAGTTAAGAAGTCACTGCATGATACTATTGTGATCCCTACCTTGACGTATCGAAGTGAGGCGTGGACCATGCAAGAGGGGAACAAGTCAAGAGTGAGAGCAGTGGAAATGAGTTACTTGAGAGGAGCATGTGGAGTGACGTGGAGGGACAGGTTGACGAATGAAGAAGTGAAGGAACGTTGTGAGGTGGATGTGAATGTGATTGAGAAGATTAGGAGAAATACACTGAGGTGGTTTGGACATGTGAAGAGAATGGAGAATGAAAGACTAACTAAGAGGGTGTATGTAGGTGAGGTGGAGGGAGGGAGAGGGAGGGGTAGACCGAGGATGAGGTGGAGGGATGGAGTTGAGAGGTATATGAGGGAGGGGGGGGTGAGTTGGGAGGAGGGTAGTCAAATGGTGGGTGACAGAGCGACTTGGAGGCGTTTTCTCTGCGGCCACCATTTGCGGGATTAGGGCGTCGGGCTATAGATAGGTAGATAGATGTTAAGCATTTGGGTTTACATACCAACATAGGAACTAGACGAGGCCCATGTTTACGATATAACCATCTCAGTGTAAGATGTCGTTACAGTAAGTCTTGATTTCACTGTGTCGATAACTATTCATATGGAAGAATACGATTCTGGTCGGGCTTAATTCGTTCTATTATGGCACTTCCCACAATTTCACTGTGTGGGTACAGTATCTTTTATAAGTTACAGTAGGTTTCTTTTGTGTGGATAATAATGACGTAAAACAAATAAGAGGAATGGGGAGACTATCTTAGAACACACACACACACACGCACGCACACACACACACACACACACACACACACACACACACACACACACACACACACACACACACACAAAACCACGTCCACCTCTTGTGAAGCTTGACTATGGAAGGACCGCCCAACAAAAGAGTGCAATGCATAAACCAATTTGTTTTAGCCCAGTCTCAACTAACCTATCCATATTTGCTGGAACTGAACCCTGCCTAACCTCGAATGACCTGATCCAACCTAAATTAACCCTATCTAATCTAACTTAACCTCACCTAACCCAATCTAATTGTATTTAACCTCACAATCTCACGTAACCTCCCCATTCCTAACCTAACTAATTCTGACGCAGCCTAACCGCATCTAACCCTTCCTAATCCTACCCAGTCTCACTTAACCATACCATACCCGACCTAACCCAACCCAGTCAAGCCTCAAATGACCTAATCCAACCGAACCTAACCCAGCCTAACCCAACCCAATAGAACCCAACCCAAAACATATCCAAACCGACCTATTCTAAAGCAATCTAACCTAATCCGTCTATATCTAGTCGAACTGAACCCAACCCAACCAAAAATTATCTAATCAGACCAAACCCTGCCCAAAGTGACCTAACCTAACTTTCGGTCGCCCATATATTCGCTAAAAGAAATTTTGCTGTCTGAAAGTCTACGGGTGTAACAGTCAAAGTTTCGCCGGTTCTGTGAACAAGTTTGCGTTTGTGTGTGTGTGTGTGTGTGTGTGAGTGTGTATGTCTGAGTGTTTAGGGTGTGTGAGATGTTTTCTATAAGGAAAAATATATACTCTCTCTCTCTCTCTCTCTCTCTCTCTCTCTCTCTCTCTCACGAAACACGAAACATACAAGCAAATAAAGCTGCAGTAACACAAAGCACAAACATAATATGTAAAACAGACTTAAATCGGAACATCAGATACAGAAAATACATGGAACACGAAGCACACACACACACACACACACACACACACACACACACACACACACACACACACACACACACACACACACACACACACACACACACACACACACACACACACACACACACACACACACACACACACACACACACACACAGACGTATCCCTCCCCGCGCACACACAATCTGGCTGCAGCAGTTCAGTTTTTCTTCCTTTACTTTCAGCAACACTGATGTGGTTTGGTCATAGGAAGGTAATGGGGAGCAAGAGATTGGCGTGGAAAGAGAGGTGGACCAAGAGCAAGGTGGAAGGATAGAAGTGAGGGAGTACATAAGAAATATATATGAAAGTGGGATAACAGAGAGAAAGGGGACGGAGGCAAAGAACAAACTGAAGTGACAGTGTTCGATAATGAAAGTTCATGACTGCATTTAATACTTTCTGAGATTTGCTCCAGAAACAAAATCTCTGCGCCCGCCCAACCGTCCCAACTCTACGCACGGACACCAGTGATAACATTACCCTCCATTGACTTTGGTGGAATAGATGTTCTGCTGTGGGATAGATAGTTGAGAGGAGAGACAGATTATAAATAATGAGGTAGGGAATAGACAAAAAGTCCGTGAGGGAAGGTGCATATGAGTGATGAAGTATAAAGGACAAAAAATAGGTAGGCCAATAACAACGTGGATGGAAAGAAAAGCCAAGGAGTACATGAAGGAGAGAGCATGTGAGTGAAGAAAGATGAATGAAAAGTTGGCAAAGAACTGGGTGAACAAACAATGTGAGATAATACAGCACAAAGAGAAGTATGTATGAGAGTGTAATGGTTGGAAGAAGGAGAGGAAGGCCAAGACGATCCTGGATAGAACATGTAGGGAATACACAAGGGAAGATGTAGAGTGGAGTAGTTGCGAGGAGAAGAAAGGTTAATCTAGATCAAGGATGATGAAAACAGATGGGTAGTATAGGACGGAGAGGTGGACGAGTGGTTGATGAATAGGGACAGAGATGAAGGAGCTTTTTGGTTCAGATCACATTTCACTGGATGAGGTGTCAGACAAAAACCTTTATATATTCACAGTTCCCTGAACAACAGAAAGAAACGCTAAATAATTCGTCAAGCTGAAAGGTAGACTGTTATTTCCAGCACAGTATCAAATCTGTTATATTCTGATCAGCCTCTAAGAATATTAACCACATCGCTGCCGTGGATGCATCTGGGTATTTTAGTCAGGCTAATACAAGGTTATTCAGCTCTGAGAAGTCTGTCAGTATAATAGCTGGTAACTTTCGATTATCCTTAAGCTGGTATGGACACAACTATTGTATTCAAATTAACATCAGGTGATTATTTTTACCTGAGACAAGTCATAACATTCAAAGGATAGATCGCCGCAACTTACACAGATTTCGTAATTATAAATTCCATCAGACTACTCACAGTTTTTTAGGTATTTCTTTCTATTTGCAGACGATTTTATCCAACTGAGAATACCGTTGGACTTTTTTTTTTTTTCTGGGGGAGGTGTTAATGAAGGTTATACAAGTATCAAACCCCTCTTAAAAACTCTCTCCCAAACTGAACCATATCGTTTGGAGTTAGTAAAAATAAATTAACTGGATACAAATATAATAGATGCTGGAGCTTCAAGACCCATTGATTATGCCTTTGGCGTCATGTGGTAAGAGAGAGTGGCTTTGAATGGTGTGGTGTGGCCTCGCTCATGTCGCCGGGAATGAAGTACCTCGCATCCCAAAACGTTAATGAGACAGACAGACACAACCTTTCCTTGAGATGCTATCGCGTCCTTTTTAAGCACTCCGGCCTGAAAGGATTTTACCTCTCCTGTGAGATGACATTTTTTCTTTGATTTCACTCTTACTGTCTCCATATGATTGCTTTGAAGAGACTTTCAGCTTTGAAGAGACTTTTAGATATGAAAGGTTTCACACACACACACACACACACACACACACACACACACACACACACACACACACATACACATGCTCAGTCACCAAAACATTTGAGGTTAAACGAAAAGGAAAGGATGATGTGACTCAGCCAGTGACTTGAAGATCATCGTCGTCGTCGTCATCATCGTCGTTGTCGTCTTCATCTTCGTTGTCGTAATCATCATCATCATCTTCCTCGTCGTCCTAATCATCATCATCATCCTCAGCAGCATGTTACTGTCATCCCAACACTGCAAAAAATGTAGAACAAATGTTATATCAGAGTCATCACCTTTATCATCATATTCATCACTGCCTTCTAATCAAATTGTAGAATTTGTACGGGAGTCACATCATCGTCATCATCATCATCAATGACATCATCATCATCATCATCATAACTGTCATCATCCCACCTGTTTCATAGAGTATATAGTTTCATCATAATCATCATCAACACAATAATCCAAGCTTAGTTAATTGGTACTGGAGTTTCAACATCACAGTCATCATCATCATCATCAGTATCATCATCATCATCATCATCATCATCATCATCATCATCATATTCATCCCATTTCCGTTAGTTCGTACAGAGGTTAGATCCTTACCGCTATCGCCAGTAGTAGCTGTATTATAATCATCAGCATCATTATCATCACCATTATCATCAGCCTGTGACACACCACTGCAGGATAAGGACCCCTCTCACCTGTCTCCACTAAGATGCTTTCGTTGGTAGCTTGTTCTGTACCAGCTCGGTGGATCTGCGAGTATCATCTCTATCTTGTTCCCTGTGTGCCTCATCCTCTCACTCCATCTCTGGTCTGCCATTTAGTTGCGCTGGCTGTCCATGCGTTACCTGTTCTGTGGAAGACGTGACCTAAGGACTGCGTGTGGACTGACCTGTAAACAAGAGGACAAATATACGTGTGTTGCAGCATCACTACTATACCCTGTTCACTCTAACTTGGCGTAAAATTGCAATCTCTTTCTTAAATTTTGCGTTGTGACAAGGGGTTAACACTAGAATGGTGCTAGTCACGAAGAAGTGGTATGGAAATGATGTAGAACTGTAAGTCTGTCTATTTCTATCACTGAACTACCGGAAATAAGCTGCAAAAAACGACTATCTCGGCCTTGGTAAAATGAAGGAACACTACCACAATATACGCGTACGTGTATGTGTGTACGTGTGTGTGTGTGTGTGTGTGTGTGTGTGTGTGTGTGTGTGTGTGTGTGTGTGCGTGCACAGTGTGTTACCATGGCAACCTCCTCACACCACTACAGTTACATACACAAATTTCCCAACCACCAACTACTGTTAGAGAGTATTGTGTGTGTGTGTGTGTGTGTGTGTGTGTGTGTGTGTGTGTGTTCACTACTTGTTAACGAACCTTGGTTATACATAAACATGCTACTAAAGTTAGGGCACAAATATAATGTAGTATGCTATGAAGTCAACTACACTCATAATAACGTCAGGATTCTTCTCCCCTATCGTGTCTCCGTTCTCTGCCTCTGTCTGTCCTCTATCTATCTGTCTGTCTGCCTGTCCCTTTATTGCAATTCACAAACAACTCTCAACTGTCGACAACTACCTAGAACATCATACTATCCTGCATAAGGAAAGGGGAGGGGAGGAGGAAGGGGAGTATGGGGGGGTCAGGGTAGAGGCGGGGGTGCTGGATATGAGGATGGCGGGTTATTACGTGGCTGCCGTGATCTTGATAATGGGTGTAGGGGTGGTTTAGAGTCTTAAGTGAATTGCAGGGTGTGAACTAAGTAGTTGATTAATAAAAGGGTCAGTAATAAATAAACTACTGGTGCTTAAGTGAACCCTCAGCGAAACACGAACATGTTCCGCCCTTGCCATGACGCGAGACTGGTGTGCATCGGTACCCTCTGGGTAACCAGACAGCTGGGCGCCGCGGAGCTCGGCGGCTCACGTATACACTCCACGTCTAACATTTGGTAACTGAGGCGGTAACACAGCGATATGCGGATGAAGAGGTAGACGGCCTGGCGCCATGGCCTAACCGAAGCAGATATACACACCACCACACCAAGAGCGACACTGAGGGTCGCTGACTGGGCATGGGGGTTTTAAATGGGTTGATGCAGACAGGTAGACGCCGCATTGGGGGCGGGGCTTGCAATAAAGAAAATTCCCACAAAATGTAGGGGACCCTTATGTAACTTCGACGAAGCTTTATACTGTCCATTATCTTTTGTTTTTGTTTCTCTCTCTCTCTCTCTCTCTCTCTCTCTCTCTTGTTCTTACGTTGCCTCCATGTTAAAAGGTCCTTTTATTTCTTAATGGCGGTGGTCTAATATAAATTTCCATGTGGCTCTATATGTGGACACTCAGTGGATTGTGTTTTCCATTCTTTCCAGCTAATCTACAGTTTATCACATCTTTCCTGGCTTATTTCCCAGCGATATCTATACTGCATTCGGATTCTACACTAAGTTATTTCCTGCTTAATCAGTTGCTTTGTACTGTGATCGTATCGTATCATTTATAAAAGCTCCAATAAGCTTCCATGCGTCGGCCTTAGGGCGGTATTCTTGTACGGTTAGGAAGCTTACTAACACCTCTTTCTTACCGATTTATTTCTGATTTTGCTTCGTTAGCATGTTCTTGTGTGTTATGCATGCGATCTCTGTCGATACTGAAAAGACATAAGAAGTAAACCAGGGGAAATTAATTAGTTTGGAAAATAAATTTGGGAAGGAAGAGGTGTTAGCGAGCCCCCTTACCCTACGTGAATACGGGCCTTAGTCACACGATGGCTCTCCACGCTGTTTGATCTCTGGCAGCCTCCCTATTCAGTCCCTTATCCCTGAGGTCACACTCTATGACCTCGTCTCAGGTCTTTTTCGGTCTGCCTGTCGCAACCCTACCCCCGACGTTCACACTTCTTACTGTAGATCCATAATATCTGAATGTTTCTTGTCTGCTTCTTACCATTTGTAGAGGTTCTCTGTACTGTGTGTGTGTGTGTGTGTGTGTGTGTGTGTGTGTGTGTGTTCGTTCTTACCTAATTGTATCTTTACAGGAATGAGTCAAGCTCGTACTGTCCCGTGTCTTAAACCATATTTATCGTACATATCCTTAAATTTGTGAATTGTTTTGGCACACACTATTTCATTCGGTAGTGCATTCCATTGATCAATTGCTCTGTTTGGGAAACTGAATTTCCTTACGTCTTCATCACCTCTCTTCTTATGCAGTTTTTTGCAGTGTCCTCTTGCTGATGCTTCTCCATATGTTAAGTAATCATTTATGTCTATTTTCTCCTTCCCTGATATGCACTTATATAGCATTATCATGTCACCTCTTTTCCTTCTCTCCTGTAGTGTTGGTAGATTCAGTTTATTTAGTCTTTCTTCGTAGCTTAGGTCCCTTAAGCTTGGTATCCATCTTGTAGCGGCCCTTTGAACTTTTTCAATCTTGTCTATGTGTTTTTTGAGATGAGGACTCCAGACTACTGATGCATATTCCAGGATTGGTCTAATGAATGATGTTATTATCCTTCTGAGCATGTCTTCATTTATGTATGTGAATGCTATTCTCATATTTGCAAGCAGTGTATACATGTTCCGTACCTTCTCGCTGATGTGGTCAGCCGGAGATAGTCTGTTATTGATAATCACACCTAGGTCTTTCTCTCTTTCTGATGTGTATAGGATTTTATTTCCTAACTTATATTCGCAATCAGGTCTTTTTCCACTTTTACGAAACTTGATTACATGTGTGTGTGTGTGTGTGTGTGTGTGTGTGTGTGTGTGTGTGTGTGTGTGGAGATATGGTTATATCTAAGGTGGATCTGCAGGACTGTTTGGGACTCATTGGCTTTATGTACGGCTTGGATAGGTAGTTCGTAGGCTGATGAGCACTATGAGGAGTGCAAGTACAAGCAGACGAGACTACTTGGTTCAGAGGCTGATGAAGGCTATGAGAAGACCATGAATGATTTGAGAGAGTTGTCATTGTATAATCAGACAGGACGTGTACAACTCCCAATATGGTGTGTGTAATCAGCAGAAAAAAGCCTTGCACGAGGGAGGTCGGAAGCTACAAACGTGCTATTGACCAATTACCAATACGAGGAGTGTAATAGATAATAAACACCCTTGCACGAGAGGGAGGTAGGAGGCTTTAAAAACATACCATTGACAGATTACCAATAGGACGAGTTTAATAAACGCCGATGTAAAACACACGAATAAACATCGATGCCTGAGAGGTGGGGAGCTGTAAACATATACCAGTGATGTCACCAACTGGACGAGCGTAATAGACAGTAAACACCCTTACTTGAGAGGAGGTGGAAAACTTTAGAAACATTCCAGTGACATATTAACCTTCATATTAAGCAAAGCACTGAGATATCTATTAACGCTTGCCATAAAAGACTGAACCTGAGTCTGTTATCTCGCAGCCACATACGAAAAGACGTAAAACAAGGCATATCCAACGACTTTCAGTACAGCAACGTCTCTTCAAGCTTATTCTTACTTCAGATGACTTTATTCAACTTGGGCAAGATATCTGCTAATGAAACTTGGGCAGGATATCTGGTACACAAGGCTGTATCTACTTCCATCTTTTTAGTTCTAGTATTTTCCACGAAGCTCTTATACAATCGTCCAGAGAGAGCTAAATAAACAAAAAACATATGCTATACTGAGGAAGAGGCAATCGTAACTATAAAGGGTGCTATTCTTAAGCAGTCCACCCTCAGTCACACGAGAAGTGAAACATACAAACACAAAGTTTCAGTCACACAAGGCACACACAAAATATATAAAATAGACGAAACACGAAGCGAGCGCGCGCACACACACACACACACACACACACACACACACACACACACACACACACACACACACACACACGGGTGTGTGCGTGTGTGAAGGTCACAGCCTTGCCCTTAGATCGGACTATATGAGCTCTCAGCTCCCTTCCGGGAGGGTAAAAGCTGACGATCACGACCATCAAGTGATCCTGACCGACCCGGTGAATTACACACACACACACACACACACACACACACACACACACACACACACACACACACACACACACACAAAACCACGCCCACCTCCTGTGATGTTTGACTTTGGAAGGACCGACCAACAAAAGACCGGAATGCATAAACCAATTTATTTTAGCCCAGTCTCCAATAACCTATCAATATTTGCTCGAACTGAATCCTGCCTAACCTCGAATGACCTAATCCAACTTAAATCAACCCAACCTAATCTAGCTTAACCTCACCTAACCCAGTCTAATTGTATTTAACCTCACAATCTCACGTAACCTCCCCATACTTAACATAACCTATTTTGAAGCAGCCTAACCGCATCTAACCCTACCTAATCCTACCCAGTCTCACTTAACCATACCATACCCGACCTAACCCAACCCAGTCAAGCCTAAAATGACCTAATCCAACCTAATCTAACCCAGCCTAACCCAACCAAATAAAACCCAACCCATAACCTATCAAAACCGACGTATTCTAAAGCAATCTAACCTAATCCGTCTATATCTAGTCGAACTGAAGCCAACCCAACCAAAAATTACCTAATCAGACCAAACCCTGCCCAAAGTGACCTAACCTAACTTTCGATCGGCTATATATTCGCTAACAAAAAATTTTGCTGCCTGAAAGTCTACGGATGTCACATTCTAAGTTTCTCCTGTTCTGTGTACATAAGTTTGTGTATTTGTGTGTGTGTTTATTTAGGATTGTCTGAGATGTGTACTATAGGGAAAAATTTACACTCTCTCTCTCTCTCTCTCTCTCTCTCTCGTGTTAAAAAATTGGGTACACAATCGACACGATGCGTCCTTCTAATATAACAAGACAAAAAACGAGAGAGAGAGAGAGAGAGAGAGAGAGAGAGAGAGAGAGAGAGAGAGAGAGAGAGAGAGAGAGAGAATCCTCCCGTAGATAATTAGGTCCAACTGCTAGTGTTGTGTTGAATGGAAGAGGCAGTACATAACAGCCCTCCCTCCCGCCCTCCTTCCTGCCTCCTTTCCAGAAATGACTCCCGTAGAGTCCAACGCTCTGTCAGATAGAGGAGACAATCAAGACAATCATCACAGCCTGATCTCCTGCCCTCCTTGTTGTCTTTTGATTTTAAGGCCCCATTGTTTTTCGTATATTGTTTTTCTGGCCCAGTGGTGCTTTTTCCTTTACATTGCTTTGGTCTGTGTTTTGTAATGTGGCCTAAAACTTGAGTCCCTTCCACTTGGTACTCTGTCTGAGGTTTAAGTGACTGGATGTGTTTTGTTCCTATTTCTGTCTGCATCCTCGTACTCTCTCTCTCTCTCTCTCTCTCTCTCTCTCTCTCTCTCTCACACACACACACACACACACACACACACACACACACACACACACACACACACACACACACACACAAGGATAGGATACTTTTCTTAAGTGGGCGAATCGAGTGAGAACACAATACTTCAGCTAAAATTTGGTATCACTAAGTAAAACTCTTGCCCAGTATGGCTTGTAAAATTGCCCTACTTTGAGGAACACCAAAGCATAGTCTCCTTTCCAGCTATTGAACTCTCTCTCTCTCTCTCTCTCTCTCTCTCTCTCTCTCTCTCTCTCTCTCTCTCTCTCTCTCTCTCTTTTCCCATAGAGCCAAGTATAGCCGAAAAACACCCAAAGCTTTTCCGCTAGACAAGAACAGAGCATCATTATTTTTTCTCTGCTCAGCTGTTGTGCCGGTCATGGCATGTCGTGGCTTTCTTAAACTGTGGTGAAAAGCTGTTTTCCAGTGGTACCAGATAATTGCCAAAACAAAGACAAATGCTGCAGAAAATAAGGGTCACAAATTTACCCTTGCCCTCTCGGATACGTTGTACGCCTAGTGACTGGACACTATAACTCGATCACGCTATCTCAGTCATCTCTCCTTTACTACCTTTTAAAGTTACAGACCGAGGAGAAAAGTTGACTTTTTTGCCTTGCAACAGGTTGCCGTCATCACCAAGAACTAACACAAGCAATAACGAACCCTTATCATCAGTAGTTCTGGCCAGTACTAGCAAAATCAAAGTGGTTCCGTGCAAGTCTCACCGTTCCCATCATCACCCAAGGACAGTACTAACACAGTACCTTGCTTTAAGCTCACATCATCAATATACTACGTTGCAATACAGGAAGGTTAAAATCTCAGAGTGGTGTGGTACGGGACAGCCAAAGTTTGCCCACATTCCCTACCGGTTGTGGCAATGTGGGCTGTTACATGAACTATTTCTATGTGATAGCAATATGAAGTACACAAGAAAAGAGTATGGGAAGGAAGGATATTCCCTGTCTCTGGGGAGGAAAGAGAAATACGCAAGATACGACGCAATGCTGGCTAAGAAATTCCGATGAACTCTTGGTCATGGCTGTGCAGAATAAAATCATCAGTCATTATCATCATCATACACACGACCAGATTAAAGTGCTATGGCCAAATACCTTGCAACTAGCTATGGGTCGACTTAATACCACATTGCTATAGGTCCACATCATCATTATATCATCATCATCATCATCATCATCATCACCATCATCATACTATCATCGACAATTTCAAAGCACACTACCTTGCAATTGGCTGTGGGTCTAGTTGATACCACTTGTCAATGGGGTCAGCGTTGATTAGCATGGCCAGAGCCGCCTCCGTCAGTGTCACCAGCCCGTTCGTTCGTTCGTTCGTTCAAAGATTTCCCCCCCCCTGTAGAGGGGACCGGGCTATATATTAGCCCAGTTGGTGGGTTATGGGCTGAGAGTAGTTGTTTGTTGTCTTTTTTTTTTTTTTTTTTTTTTTTAAGTTGGAGGGGGAGTGCTACGCACTACTTCAATGAGAGTGGGAAGGTGGGAGGTGGCAACAACTGTGGCGGCAGTGTTTCTAAGTATGCTTTCAGGTTTTGCTGCAGTGTGGGACCGAGGGATGTCGGGGTTTGGGTATCGGGAGCTTGTTCTGAAGCGGGAAGTGGCTGGACAGCGGAGGAGGTAATGTAGGAGTGGGTAGGGCGTGATCATTTTGCAGTGTGAGCATTCAGTGGTGGGGTCGTTATCTGTGGTGATAAGGTTACTCCGGCACATGTATCCCAGGCGAAGACGGTGTAGGCGCGTAAGTGTTTTGTTGTCAATGGATGTGGTAATTTTTAGTGGCTTGTATTGTGTGGCCATGGCAAACCACATGGCAGAAGGTGAGCCCAGTTGTACGTGTACTTGGTGATCTTCGCGGTTGAGAGTGAGCGCCTTCTGTTTTATGGTGCGCTTGATGTGGCTTAGGCTAGTTGAAATGTTGATGTCAATGTGAGGGTGTTCAATGGCGCTCTTTGCGATCTTGTCGGCTTTTTCATTTCCAGCTATGCCAACATGGCTGGGGACCCAGTGAATGGTGATTGATCCTCCAATGTCGTGGATTTTTTGGGCGGTGGCTAGGATGTCAGAGGTTAATTGGATGTTGTCGGTATGGTGGGATCGTCGTAGCGTGTGGATAGCAGTTGCAGAGTCTGTGTGGATGATGACTGTGGTTGCAGGGGCGTTGGCAAGGGCATCTGAAAGGGCGGCTGAGATGGCAGTCAATTCAGCCTGTAGAGTGGAGGCTCCGTTGGTGATGCGAAAGCCACATGTTCTGTCTCCGCAGACGAAGGCAGCACCGGCTCTCGATGCAGCAACGGAGCCGTCAGTGTAGTAGGTGGTGGAGTTCAGTGGAGTGAGGAGGGCTATGCGCTGGAGGCCCTCCTGACGGAGCTGTTGGGTGGGAGTTTGGGCTTTGGTTGGTGAGTGAGGGAGGAGATTTAACAATGGGGTGTTCCACGGTGGTTGTGGATGGTAGGACGAGCTGGGTGTGTCGGAGGCTTGTGTAATGAATGGGTTGAGTTCAAAGGTGTGAATGGCACGTGCAGCAGAGTGTACCCAGTTGTTGGATAGTACCTCGGGGTGAAGGTTGGATGCGGCTCTGAGCCGTGGCAGGAGAGGAAGAGGGGATAGCCCAGTCTCGGGGTCGGCGCTCCACTGGCCTGCCTCTAGACCCCGCCACCGCCACCATCTCCCTCACTCTTACCTCCGTCGCCAAGTCTCATGTCTTCCACCATCATCCTTGGACTTGAACCTCCTCTATTTGGAAGGTTCTCTGCTACCTTCTCAACCAGCTTGAAGGCTTGTACTCTTGTCGTAGCGAAAAAAAAATTGTGTCTTGTCCTTATATCTGCCGGAATCGTATTTATCCTTTCAGGTTAACCTCCTGTGTCTTGAAGGTTCTCTGCAACCTTCTCAACCAGCCTAAAGAAGCTTCGTTGTAAAGAAATATACTAATGGAGTTTTAGTTACTTCTAACGGAATGGCATCACACAATCGTCCTAAGCACTGATGCCGTCCCTCATTATCACGGAGCTAACAGGATCATCGACACTCAGAAAATGTTAGGTAAATTCACTGTTCTATTCCAGAAAAATACACTGCATGTAAACCATAAGGCTTTAAGCTGGGACCTCTGCAGGAGGGAAGGGGACTGGGTGAGACTTCTTCAGGGGGGTGAAGGAGGTTTTTGAGACTTCTGAAGGAGGAGTAGGCCACTGAATGAGACTTGTAGGTGCTCAAGGAAGCTTTTGAGACTTTTGCAGGAGAGGAAAAATACTGCTGTAGGTGCTCAAGGAGGCTTTTGAGACTTGTGAACGAGGGGAAGGAGGCTTCGAGGTGAGACTTCTGCAGGAGAGTAAGGAACCGAACCACTAACACAGCCGCGACACTCTGTCCCTGGAGGGAGTGACAGGGGCGTCCGTCCTCTCTTAGCTCACTCGCGGTCCACACTGACTCCATTCACCACTGCGCTCCCTCGGCCCTCTCTCTAGACTTGGAGAATTAACGGCTAGGATGCTGGGTCGACATACATTTATAATCATTCTTTTGCCTTATCAACGTTCTCTGTCTCAACCAGAGTTTAGGACTGCTTACTTAATCCTTTGCCTTCACTTATATAACCACCAAAATTTCACAATAAGGCAAGTTAATATTAAAAAGGAAAAACATAAAACTAACACATAAAGGTGAGTTTAGTTGAGCTTGACAATAAATTGGTTTTGGGATAAATAATTACACTGAGAAAGAGTGTCTGAGAAAGAGGTGGATCTGATTAGTATGGTAATAATGAGACAGCTTTGGGGTAGTCTATGGATAATTAAGATAGAAGATAAATAATAACTAAGAGAATAAATAGGAACTTGGATAATTATATGGTAAATGGAGGGTTTGTCTTAATATGGAAATAAATAAACAGGTTTGTGGGTTGGAGAAACAGAGGGCAGGACACACCAAACAAAATCTTGCTAGTTTTATCACGGGGTTCATCTCATCACTAAATAGCCTTAAACATGTCTCCCTAGCCTTTATATATATGTGTGTGTGTGTGTGTGTGTGTGTGTGTGTGTGTGTGTGTGTGTGTGTGTGTGTGTATTGTATCACCGAAAACTCAAGAGCGGTAGATTTTACAGCCAATAAACTGGAAAGGAAGTCTCAAAGAAATCGTTTTATTGCCCAGACGAAACACCTACAGCTTTTGATTGTGCCTTGAGGACCCGAGACCAATTTAAGAGACCGAGGTGGACCAGAATACTAAGAAAGTGTATCGCCTTTAATATGAGAGACTTTGGAGACGAGAGAAGTAGGAGAGGGCTTGAGATGAGAGGATTACTAGTTCAATACGAGAGGCTTTTGGATAGGAGTGAAGCAAGACAAGGAAACTTCAGGTCAGAAAATTATCTATTTTAATACGACAAACTGTGGAGGGGAGTGAAGTTAGAGAGGAAGGGTTGAGGTGCGAAAAGCGGGCGTGAGTTGCAGAGAAGGTCGCCATATGGAGGAGGAAAGGGTGACATGGAGGTGATTCATTTGTGGTCACCCCTGACGGGATTAAGGCATCTGGTTATAGACAGGTAGACAGTTAGATTGATTGACTGACTGACTGATTGATTGATAAGTGAAGTTTGTATGGAAGACGTAAATTTGGACCAGCTTAAAGTGAGTGTACAGTAGAAATGGATGGTCGAAGTAGGTATCTATCTATCTATCTATCTATCTATATACCTAGGCTGCTTCCCCCAAGGAAAGGGAGGTAGCCGAGACAGGACGACACACTCCCCATTTACTCATCCATTCAAACACATTCATTCGCATCTTAGCCCCAAGGGGAGAAGTAGGTATACAGGACAAAAATCTACCAAGTGAAGGTGAAGGTAATACAGAAATGGGTGGCAGATGTATGTATGAAGGACGAGAAAATGGACCAGGAGATATATGTATGAAGGACGAAAATAATGGGCCAGGTTACTGTGAAAGACCTGTAATTATCACAGTATAAAAAACAAGGAATCAATAAGCTTCAAGTACTGAGATACAAGTCCTTCAAGTCTAGAGAGAAGCCATAAACCACACACAGAGGCCAATTAAGGAAACTCGCCAATGAACGAGCAAGATGATGACCATAACCATTTTCGTAATAACTTTCCTTGTATATCTTGCACGTAGGTAGGTTTGTACAACTTTAAGATGTGGAAACTGATTAGCTTGCGTGTAGATGTGTGTAGGGGGGGGGGTGCGTTGTTGTTGTTGAGATTCGTCCATTTTACTATGAAGATGGACCCGGGCTCAGGGTGGAGAGCCCGCCAGAGTTATCAGAGATGTCAGTGGAGCAGCCTCTACGAGGAACTGCTGGGGCTGGTTAGTTTGGAAAATAAGGATACGTCTGTCTGTTTTAGACGGCCTAGGAGAATGTCGGGATTAAAGGCCGACTTTACGATGTTGGAAATTTCTGCCTTGCTGAGGGTGTCGTTATAGCTGAGGTCAGGTTCAGAAGCGTGTGGAGTAGTGCCTCCAGGATCTATCTCGGCAGGTGGCGGTGGTTTAGGCTGTTTCTTCCTCTACCTCTTCTTGTTCGATGTCGGTGGTGGGGAGAGAGAGGTACATGCCTCCTCGGTGGCCTGGAGGTTCACGACAGCATCAGGTGGTGAGGGGGAGGTGTGGTCGCTTTCTTCCTGTAGGTTGGAAAGGACAGGAGAGGCGACCCTTCCCTCAGCTGCTGACGGCGGGCGGTGATCATCGGCGGTGTCGATGTCCATGGGCTGGGCAGAGGTAGAGCAGGAGGCGGCAGTTGCCCTGTTTAGGGGAGCGTCGAGCTGCAGCCTTTTCCGCGGTGTTGTGCGGGGTCTAGGAGGCTGCAGGGTTGTGGTGTGACGCTCCTGACGCGGGAATGGCCGTGCATCACGAGCGAAGCTCTGAGGGATGACAAGGGGTGGCAGCCTGTTCTTCTCAAAGACTTGAGGGAGTAGAACGAGCATAGCTGCCTTGTCATCGCCAAAGAAAGCCTTCGCCGTCGCAGTGCACATGGCGACAATGGTGTCCACATCCCCAGGTCATCGGGGATCCCCAGGCCGCCGCCCCCGGGCCGTGGGGAGCCGCTGTGCATAGGCAGAGCCTTGCACAGCTGCACCCCCCGGTCCAGTGACGTGTATAGCCTCGGGACCCTTCGGTGTCTGGAGAATGTGGAATTCCACTGTCTCGCCCTGACATAACAAGGGCGAGTGGCGCCGAGAAAAGGTAGCAGCGATCCCTGAGCGATGTACAAATACATCGGCGCCAGAATCCTGGCGCCGGATGAATCCGTACTTCGCCTTGATGCTGTACCACTTCACGGTGCCAGTGATGGTCGTGGTCTGCTCTCCTCCCTCAGGCTCAGCTGCCAGGTCAGCCCCCCTCAACGGGTCGCGAGCTGTGGCAGAAGTAGAGGCCATGCTGGAGAGAGGAGGAGATGTTGCTGCTACCGCTGCTGGACCGCGAATGAATAAGGCAGAGATCTATCTATCTATATACCTAGGCTGCTTCTCCCAAGGAAAGGGAGGTAGCCGAGACAGGACGCCACACTCCCCATTAACTCATCCATTCAAACACATTCATTCGCATCTTAACCCCAAGCAGAGATACAAAGGTTAATACATGATACAGTAGTTCCTGTTACTTTTCAGCAATATAAAAACAATAAGTACAAAGACGACGAGATTAATACAAAATAAATGAAGAAAAAAGAACAATTATTAACACTACACCGACGCTTCCATCTCGTAAGCAGTGGTGCCCTCCCCCCTCCCACATCAATGCCCTCCCCTCTAGCTCACACCCCAACTGTGTATTTCTCCTAACGCTTTCTGTCACATCCATATCCACACCACAACGCTCCTTCACTTCCTCGTTTGTCAGTCTGTCTTTCCTTTTAACTCCACATCCTCCTCTCAGTAATCCTTCCTCCATCCCCCAGCCTTAGCGAAACACGAATTATGGTCCTCACTTGAACAGGTAGACGGCCTGGCGCCATGGGCTAACCGAAACAGATGTACACTCTACCTCTCCAAGACCGACACTGAGTGTAGCTGACTGGGCATGAGGGTTTTAAATGGGTTGAGGCAGACAGGTAGACGCCGCATTGGGGGCGGGGCTTGCAATAAAGAAAATTACCACAAAATGTAGGGGACCCTTATGTAACTTCGACGAAGCTTTATACTGCCCATTATCTTTTGTTTTTGTTTTTTTCTCTCTCTCTCTTGTCCTTACGTTGCCTCATGTTAAAAGGTCCTTTTATTTCTTAATGGCGGTGGTCTAATATAAATTTCCATGTGGCTCTATATGTGGACACTCAGTGGATTGTGTTTTCCATTCTTTCCAGCTAATCTACAGTTTATCACATCTTTCCTGGCTAATTTCCCAGCGATATCTATACTGCATTCGGATTCCACACTAAGTTATTTCCTGCTTAATTAGTTGCTTTGTACTGTGATCGTATCGTATCTTTTATAAAAGCTCCAATAAGCTTGCATGCGTCGGCCTTAGTCACATGATGGCTCTCCACGCTGCTTGATCTCTGGCAGCCTCCCTATTCAGTCCCTTATCCCTGAGGTCACACTCTATGACCTCGTCTCAGGTCTTTTTCGGTCTGCCTCTCGCAACCCTACCCCCGACGTTCACACTTCTTACTGTAGATCCATAATATCTGAATGTTTCTTGTCTGCTTCTTACTATTTGCAGAGGTTCCCTGTCCTGTGTGTGTGTGTGTGTGTGTGTGTGTGTGTGTGTGTGTGTTCTTACCTAATTGTATCTTTACAGGAATGAGTCAAGCTCGTACTGTCCCGTGTCTTAAACCATATTAATCGTACATATCCTTAAATTTGTGAATTGTTTTGGCACACACTATTTCATTCGGTAGTGCATTCCATTGATCAATTGCTCTGTTTGGGAAACTGAATTTCCTTACGTCTTTATTGCCTCTCCTTTTATGCAGTTCTTTGCAGTGTCCTCTTACTGCTGCATCCCCATAGGTTATATACTCATTTATGTCTATTTTCGCCTTCCCTGATATACATTTATATAGTATAATCATGTCTCCTCTTTTCCTTCTCTCCTGTAGTGTAGGTTGATTCAGTTTTTCTTCGTAGCTTAGATCCCTTAAGCTTGGTACCCATCTTGTAGCTGCCTTTTGAACTTTTTCAATCTTGTCTATGTGTTTTTTTAGATGAGGACTCCAGACTACTGACGCATACTCCAGGGTTGGTCTGATGAATGATGTTATTATCTTTCTTAGTATGTCTTCATTTGTATGTGTGTGTGTGTGTGTGTGTGTGTGTGTGTGTGTGTGTGTTTTGGATCACCACAGCAAGTAAGGAAAATAAGCGTACTGTCGTGGAATATAGGTGGAGTGCGAAATAAGTTAGAAAAACAAATATGCAGCAGATGCTACATAATTATGATGTGATTAGTATTAATGAGGTTAAGACGTCTATGTCAGTGTCATTCCCCGGATATGTGACTTATAGGAGTAAGGTAGTTGGTTCAGCGGAACGGGGTGGAACGGTTGTCTGTAGTAAGAACTGGTTATCTACGTTGGTATTTGATGCCGACACAAGCATTGGAGATCAAGTCTGGATGCAGTTTCGTAACATTGAGGGTGTGTTGTTTGGTTTCTGTTACATTCCTCCATGTGACTCCCCGTATTACTCCCACGATTTATTTGCCTCAATCCAAGTAAAAGTAAATTCTAGGTACACATATAAAGGATACATCATAATTGGTGACATGAATGCTAGATTTGGGAAACGTGTGAGGCAATTATTGTCGATAGCGGAGATACCCAATGTAAATGATATGTCATACCCAGTGATT
Source organism: Coenobita brevimanus (assembly GCF_032717465.1). Lineage (NCBI taxonomy): Eukaryota > Metazoa > Arthropoda > Malacostraca > Decapoda > Coenobitidae > Coenobita > Coenobita brevimanus. The sequence continues at coordinate 45,810,524 of NC_137014.1, forward strand.
CACGATGATGTAAACAGGGCTAACGATAACGCTGAATTGTTGTTTACTATATGTATTGATAACAGATTGGTTGTCATTAATAACCTCATGTATGCTGACAAACATTTTCCTGGTGATAAAACATATCGGAGACGCGGCACCTGGGTTTCGGAGGTGGATACGTGTGTGGCGTCACCGTCTCTGATAGACTATATGAGTGATTTTTCTGTGTTAAGGCGGGGTGACCTCCCTTCCGATCATGCCCCCGTTACAGTAACAGTTACGTGTTCAGGCGTAGATTTGGACAGTCTCATGACGAGGGCGGGGTCGCTAGGGGATCACGCAGCCCTTCATGGAAATGCTGGCAAGACTTGTTTAATGAGAAAGTCACTCAGATTAAACAGAATCAACAAAGAAGCATTTGTGAATAATATTATGCAAAGAGTACCTAACGAAGATTATGTAAATGTTGATGCTTTAGAGAAGCGCATCACTGACGCTTTATACTCCTGTGCGGAGGACAATGTAGGCAGGGTAGACAGAGCAGTAGAGATAGGTGGTAGCAATCTTGGTAGGTGGGAGAGGCTGCTGGATGACGCTGATGACGCAAGAGTGTGGAGAGCAATTGATTGGAAAGGAGACTTTAACATGGACAGACCTGATGAAATCTTGTGCCCCAGTGATGAGGATTTTAAATTCCATTTTGAGACTGTGCTGAACAGAGAGGATGTGAACAATGAGGTTGTAGATGAGGTGACAACTGATGTCACTATCCCCGTACTGGATGAGCCCATCTCGCCCGCACAGGTGCACCAACAATATATAATAATAATAATGACGTATAGAAAAGGGAGGGAAAGGAAGGAAGGGAAGAATGATTGTGTATATGTGATGAGCGTTATGCAACCAGGGCGACGACACGTGGTGGCAGGAACTAGGCCTAAGTTTAAACTCCCGGCCTTACTGAGAGGTCTGGTCCTGGTTGCAATGTGTAAGGTGCATGTGTGTGTGTGTGTGTGTGTGTGTGTGTGTGTGTGTGTGTGTGTGTGTGTGTTTTAAGTAGGAGAGGAAGAATTTAGACTAAGAGAAAGAGTGTCGGGGCTTAACCCAACGTGCGTGTGTTTGGTGTTGGGAAGGGGGGGGGGGTCTCGCACGTGCACAGTGTTGTTACTTAAGGACGGGAGGAGTGAATCGCTACGGCTTTCTCTGCCAAGCATTAGCTTATTGGCTGCCTCTCAGGTTCATCTGATCTTTTCCGGCTCCAGAAGCCTGGGTAGGATGGTAGGATACGAGGGTTAGGGTAAGGTGTTGTAGCCCTAGAGGGCTTGGGTAGGGGGATAAGGAAAGGGGAAGAGGTAGGGGGGAGGAGTGGAGGAAGGGGAGTCAGGGTAGGTTCTCTTGGGGGTGGGCGGAGTATTGGGCTGTAGCCGTGATCTTGATGGGGGGTGTAGGGGTGGTTCAGGGTAGAGGCGTGGGTTCTGGATATGAGGATGGCGGGTTATTACGTGGCTGCCGTGATCTTGATAATGGGTGAGGGGTGGTTTAGAGTCTTGAGTGAGTTGCTGGGTGTGAACTAAGTAGTTGATTAATAAAAGGGTCAGTAATAAATAAACTATTGGTGCTTAAGTGAACAATGGGGTTGGTGCAGGTCTTGCGTCAGGGTGGAAGAGGTTGGCTAGAGGTCGTGTGGGGGGTGTGATCCGGGTGAAAAAGTCGATGAAGTCAGTGTGAACGTCGGTGAGTTTGGTGATTTGTTTTTGTTGTAGGTGGTGAAGGTAAGTGTTGATGGGTGGAATCTTATCTATATGTTTTTTGAGATGAGGACTCCATACTACTGACGCATACTCCAGGGTTGGTCTGATGAATGATGTTATTATCTTTCTTAGTATGTCTTCACTTGTGTGTGTGTGTGTGTGTGTGTGTGTGTGTGTGTGTGTTCTTACCTAATTGTATCTTTACAGGAATGAGTCAAGCTTGTACTGTCCCGTGTCTTAAACCATATTTATCGTACATATCCTTAAATTTGTAAATTGTTTTGGCACACACTGTTTCATTCGGCAGTGCATTCCATTGATCAATTGCTCTGTTTGGGAAACTGAATTTCCTTACGTCTTTATCACCTCTCTTCTTTTGCAGTTTTTTGCAGTGTCCTCTTGCTGATGCTTCCCCATATGTTAAGTAATCATTTATGTCTATTTTATCCTTCCCTGATACGCATTTATATAACATTATGATGTCACCTATTTTCCTTCTCTCCTTTAGTGTTGGTAGATTCAGTTTATTTAGTCTTTCTTCGTAGCTTAGATCCCGGTAAGAGTAATATACGGCTTGGATAGGTGGTTAGGAGGCTGATGAGGACTGTGAGGAGTGATAAAGTATAAGCAGACGAGACAACGTGGTTCAGAGGCTGATGAAGACTATGAGAAGACCATGAATGATTTGAGAGAGTTGTCATTGTATAATCAGACAGGACGTGTACGACTCCCATTATGGTGTGTGTAATAAGCAGTAAAAAGCCTTGCACGAGGGAGGTCGGAAGCTACAAACGTGCTATTGACCCATTACCAATAGGAGTGTAATAGATACTAAACACCCTTGCACGAGAGGGAGGTAGAAGGCTTTAAAATCATACCATCGACAGATTACCAACTGGACAAGTGTAATAGACAGTAAACATTCTTACTTGAGAGGAGGCGGAAAGCTTTAGAAACATTCCAGTGACATATTAATCTTCATATTAAGCAAAGCACTGAGATATCTATTAACGCTTCCCATAAAAGACTGAACTTGAGTCTGTTATCTCGCAGCCACATACGAAAAGACGTAAAACAAGGCATATACAACGACTTTCAGTACAGCAACGTATCTTCAAGCTTATTCTTACTTCAGACGACTTTATTCAACTTGGGCAACGTATCTGCTAATGAAACTTGGGCAGGATATCTGGTACACAAGGCGGTATCTACTGCCATCTTTCTAGTTCTAGTATTTTCCACGAAGCTCTTATACAACCGTTCAGAGAAAGCTAAATAAACTAAAAACATATGCCATACTGAGGAAGAGGCAGTCGTAACTATAGAGGACGCTATTCTTAAGCAGTCCACCCTCAGTCACATGAGAACCCAAACGTAAAAACGAAGTTTTAGTTACACAAGGCACACACAAAATATATAAAATAGACGAAACACGAAGCGAGCACACACACACACACACACACACACACACACACACACACACACACACACACACACACACACACACACACACACACACAAAATCACGTTCACCTCCTATGATGTTTGACATTGGAAGGACCGACCAACAAAAGACCGAGCCCAGTCTCAACTAACCTATCCATATTTGCTCGAACTGAGCCCTGTCTAACCTCGAATGACCTAATCCAACCCAAATCAACCCAACCTAATCTAACTTAACCTCACCTAACCCAGTCTAATTGTATTTAACCTCACAATCTCACGTAACCTTCCCATACCTAACCTAACCAATTCTGATGCAGCCTAACCGCATCTAACCCTACCTAATCCATCTCACTTAACCATACCATACCCGACCTAACCCAACCCAGTCAAGCCTAAAATGACCTAATCCAATCGAACCTAACCCAGCCTAACCCAACCAAATAAAACCCGACCGAAAACCTATCAAAACCGACGTATTCTAAAGCAATCTAACCTAATCCGTCTATATCTAGTCGAACTGAAGCCAACCCAACCAAAAATTACCTAATCAGACCAAACCCTGCCCAAAGTGACCTAACCTAACTTTCGATCGGCTATAAAAGCGTTCGCTAAGAAATTTTGCTTCCTGAAAGTCTACGGATGTCAATTCCAAGTTTCGCCTGTTCTCTGTACACGTATAACTTTGTGTGTGTGTGTGTGTGTGTGTGTGTGTGTGTGTGTGTGTGTGTGTGTGTGTGTGTGTGTGTGTGTGTATGCGTTCAGGGATAACTAGATGTATTTAAAGATATGGCTATGTATATAGAAATAGAACGTCGGGTTATGGATATGTATGTGTTGATGAATCGACGTTTGTGAAGATGTCATCGTGTATGAATGACTGAATGTGGGGCTACGTGTGTTGAGGTGGAACAACTTTTGTTAATGTGAGGTTGGGGTTACGTAGGTGGAGGTACAGCTGCGTGTTGAGGTTACATATGTAGAGGACTGGGTGTTTGTGTGGAGGGATGGCGTGTGTCCTTGGAGGCGAGGCTATGCAGAGCTGTGGCTCTGTGTCTGGAGGTGTGGTAGGATGCTGGTGTGGTTCTATGTTACATTGTCTTTGTCTTTATGTCTGTGTTTTCGAACGTGTTCATGTGTGTGTGTGTGTGTGTGTGTGTGTGTGTGTGTGTGTGTGTGTGTGTGTGTGTGTGTGTGTGTGTGTGTGTGTCAGGCTGACCATGGCGGCTAACACACAACAAGTAAACACATTAAGAGTTTAATTAATAATTCTGTTGATGATGTTAAAGTCGGCATTGAATCTTTAAAGCAATCAATTTCTAACTCTACATCTTCTAGAAGCCAAATTTATAATGTGCTGAACCCTACCTTAACAGTTCACGAGACTTATAAATGTCGTGGTAAAACTAGTGAGGTACACAGAATGGCATTTAGTCGGCTGCGGGTAATCATAATCTGGCTATTGAGACGGGCCGTTGGAATCGGCGTGGACGGGGACGTCTCCCGGTAGCAGAGCGGTTCTGTCCATGTGGTGCTGTGCAAACAGAGTTGCATGTACTGGAGGTGTGTCCACTGACTCAGCACATACGTACAGACGTCGGAATAAGTTGGTTTCCTTTTCCGTGTTTGTAACACTGCTCGATTGAGAGGTATCCCTTCCCCCTCCCTTCCTCATGGTCCCACACTCCCACCCAACCCACCCACTTTTCTCTCCGCCCCATGACTCCACCCGGTACCCTCCATACTCTTGCTCACAGCCAGCTAGGGGTTTCTGTACTTCAAGCACCTCTCTAATTACGTGTAGTCCGAACAACTAATAAAGGAATAGTACAGTATATATCATTAACCAAGTTAGGAGAAGATTCACTACACACACACACACACACACACACACACACACACACACACACACACACACACACACACACACACACACACAGAAATAAATCTGCTGTGATTAAATATTGCGGTAGTAGACACCTCTTTTACACATACACACACACACACACACACACACACACACACACACACACACACACACACACACACACACACACAAACGCACAGAGAGAGAGAGAGAGAGAGAGAGAGAGAGAGAGAGAGAGAGAGAGAGAGAGAGAGAAAGAGGAGATACAAGGAAAAGTTAGGATCTAAATAACTATGCAGCCCATACCGTGGAGATACTTCTTGTTTGCCTGGGAATGCATATCCAATTCACATTTATTCTGGTGTAAGATCCTGCCGATGAATCCCTTAAACTTCTCTACTGTAGTGTTAACAACGTCCATGTTGAGTCAGTTCCATGTGGAGCTGATCTTGCACGTGAAAAAGTTTTCACGTAATTCTGCCGGTAATTTTTTTCATTTACAGCTCCCAACCATGGTTATGTGCCGAGTCCGTGTTAAGAGTAAGCAACTTTCTATGTAATGATTGTGAAACCCAGGGGCGTACCTAAAGATTTAGGGGCCCGGGGGGTTAGGTTCATTGTGGGGCCCCCCTCCAGGAGGGGGGCCCCGCAAAGAACCTAACCCCCCTAATTCTCAAAACTTATCTAATACCTCAGCCGGGATTGTCGGGATGATAAACATATATATTTTCAAATATTAATAAAAAAAAAATTATAAATTTTTAAGATTTTTTGGGGCCCCCCTCAATTGGGGGACCGGGGGGCAGTTTCAAACAGTCTCCCTCGCCCCCCCCCCCAGGTACGCCACTGGTGAAACCCATTCAGATTTTAAACACTGTAATGAGCTGACCCCGTTGTCTACGAGTTTCTACTAAAAAAGTCCCACAGCCCTCAGGCGAAACTGATACCTTAGTCTCCTGAACTCTTTTTAAGTCCTTGTATGTCGAACAAAATTCCACAGTAACTGAGGAAGTGGCCGTATTAAGGAGATACAGACTGTGAGAACAATCTCTTTATTCCTAGAGAGAGAGAGAGAGAGAGAGAGAGAGAGAGAGAGAGAGAGGGATTTGGAATGACAAGAACATTCAGGAGAAATAATGATTTAAAAAAAGTGGGTCAGAGGAGAAACAAGCTGAGAAGAGGAAAACACGCAGGTGAAAAAATGGAACAATGTTATAGAAGTGACGCAGGGACGGAAGCGCACACACACACACACACACACACACACACACACACACACACACACACACACACACACACACACACACACACACACACACACACACACACACACACTTTCTGAACATTTGTCGACCTGTCTGTGTACTGCCCCTCCCCCTCCCTCTCTCTCTCTCTCTGGATCCTTTGTCTCATCCCCAGTTTCCTTTTCCCTCCTTCCCCTCTTTATAGCAATCTGCTCAGTCCCTACCTTCCTCCCTCTCTTTCCTTTCCTTCGTCTCTCTTCCCCTCTGTCACTCCCTCCTTACCTCACTCTTCTTTCTTCCTCCCTGTGTCATAACTTAGTCTTACTACATCTGCTACATGTGTTACCTTTTTTTCTTCATTACTCTCTCCTTATTTCTTTACCTGTACTAAATCCATTTCCTTCACTGCTTTCTTTCCCCAGTAATAAATGCGTGCTCATTTTTCTCTTTTCTTTCTCCGTCTCTCCCTGTCACCCGAAATCTCTTCTTCCACTCCGCTCTTGCCACTGTCTTTCTCTCCCTTCCTTCCTCCCTGGCCCTTCCCTTGTCTTCCCTTCTTAACATCCCCTTCCTTTTTCTTGCCGTAAAAATTAACCTATTTTCTTCCCACCCTTAATCTCTAGTTTCCGTAAATTTTTCTAATTTCTCTGTTTCTCTCCCTCCCTTTTTACATGAATGTCATTCGTTTTACTCAGCCTCAATGCTTTCGTCTTATCCTGCTTAGTTCTTTCCCTGCGTCCTTGCCAGAATAACACTTTTTTCCTACTCTCTGTTACACTGCCTTCTTTTCTAATTTTCCTCATTATCGTTCTCAGTATTCCGTTCCGTAGCTTTCTTTCCCACTTTCTTTTTTATTATCCCTGTTTCTGTGGTTGCTCCATGCCCATTTCCTCTCAGCTGTCTCCCCTTTTGTCTCTAATTCCCTGTCTCCCGGCCTTTCGATTCACATCTCCCTTTTCTCTTTCCCTTTCACACTGCCTGTATCTCATTTCACCTCTCACTGTCACTTCTCACTCTCTGTCTCTTTTCTTAACTCTCGTTGTTCTTTCCTTGCCTCTCCCCTTTTTATTTTCTTCGTAACTGCCCTTTCACATTCCAAATTTTTCCATTCGCTCCCCCTCTGCGCCTGTCGCTCCCTGTCTTTTAACTCTCTCTCTCTCTCTCTCTCTCTCTCTCTGTATGTGTGTGTGTGTGTGTGTGTGTGTGTGTGTGTGTGTGTGTGTGTGTAGTAAATCTTCTAACTTGGTTTATATGTACTGTACTATCCTTTTATTTGTTGTTCGGACTACACGTAATTAGAGAGGTGCATGAAGTACAGAAACCCCAAGCTGGCTGCTAGCGAGAGTACGGGGTCGGAGAGAAAAGTGGGGGGGTTTGGTGGGAGTGTGGGACTATGAGGAAGGGAGGGGGAGGGGATAGTTCTCCATCGAGCAGTGTTACAAACACCTTAGTCCACGGAAAAGAAAACGAACTTATTCCGACGTCTGTACAAGATATAACTTTACTTCCTGGAGTCAAATCATTGGTGACGATGCTCAGTTTCCTATTGAGGAGATAGTGTATAAGGTCCTTTCCTGTTTTGGCTAGTGTGTACTATAATGTTTACCATAACCTATGTTATTTAAAGTGTATTTAATTCATTTTGTATGCTCATATTCTAACCATGATATATCACTGGGAAATTTTTTTTCGTAAAAAACGTGATTGGTGAAATTGTAGTTACATTTCTAATCAGAAGTGTAATGATTTCCATCTTTCATTAAGGCTATAGAGATGCACTGATCAACCCTTTAATACTTCGCTTGTTTTGTGGACCATAATTGTTTGCTAATATCTGATGTGCTGTTTATCATGTTAAGGTTTATTGTTGCTTGAAATGTTGTATGTGTCACTGGATATTGTGGTCAACAAATATTTACTTACTTACTGTGTGTGTGTGTGTGTGTGTGTGTGTGTGTGTGTGTGTGTGTGTGTGTGTGTGTGTGTGTGTGTGTGTGTGTGTGTGTGTACAAAACGATATTAACCAGCCTTATGCAAATATATACCGTTAAGAAAATCTTTGACTAGTGGGAGGTGCCTGAGTGTTACCATGGCAACCTCTCACACCACCAAAGTTACATACACACATTACCCCATTAGCAAGCTCCACTAGAGAGCATTGTGTGTGTGTGTGTGTGTGTGTGTGTGTGTGTGTGTGTGTGTGTGTGTGTGTGTGTGTGTGTGTGTGTGTGTGTGTCCATGGGGATATGGCTATGTAACGTGGATCTGCATGTGTGTAAGTGCAGTACTGTGTGGGACGGTGTGGCCTTATGTGTCCAGGGATAGCTGTATATTGTATATATGAAGGTATGGCTATGTATATTGAAAAAAAAAACTTTGTGTGTCGGGTTATGGATATGTATATGTAGATGAATCGACATTTGTCAGGATGTCATAGTGTACGAATGAGTGGAGGTGGGACTACTCGTGTTGAGGTGGAACTACGTGTGTGGAGGTGAGTTTGAGGTTACGTAGGTGAAGGTAGGGCTACGTGTGGAGGTTTGGATATGTAGAGGAGTGGGTGTTTGTGTGGAGGGATGGCGTGTGTCCTTGGAGGCGAGGCTGTGCAGAGCTGTAGCTGTGTGTCTGGGGGTGTGATGGGATGCTGGTGTGGTTCTGTGTTTGGTTGCCTTTGTGTCTGTGTCTGTGTTTGTGAACGTGTGCCTGTGTGTGCGTGTATTTGTGTGTGTGTGTGTGTGTGTGTGTGTGTGTGTGTGTGTGTGTGTGTGTGTGTGTGTGTGTGTGTGTGTGTGTGTGTGTGTGTGTGTGTGTGTGTGTGTGTAAGTGAATGTGTAAGTGAATGTGTAAGTGAATGTGTTGTGAGTGGAGGAGGGGTGGGGGTTGTATAGTTTGATGTGGTTGCAGTGTGTGTGTGTGTGTGCGTGCGTGCGTGCGTGCGTGTGTGTGTGTGTGTGTGTGTGTGTGTGTGTGTGTGTGTGTGTGTGTGTGTGTGTGTGTGTGTGTGTGTGTGTGTGTGTGTGTGTGTGTGTAAGCTCACTACTCGTCAAAGGACCTTGGTAATACATAAGAAGACATGCTATTAAAGTTGCGGCACAAATATATTTTAATGTGCTATGATGTCAACTTCACTCAAAATAATGCCACGCTTCTTCTCCCCTTTCCTGTCTCCTTGCCATGCGTCTGTCTGTCTTCTGTCTGTGTGTCTTTCTTTCTGCCTGTCTCGCTATTGCAAACCACAAACAACTCTCAACTGTCGACAACTTCCTAGAATATCATAGTATCCTGCATTATACTACTTTTTTTCAGGGTAACTTGACCCAGATTTTCGTCCTTTTGCCGCTTACTTCACATGGGCCATTGACAGAAAAGGGCAGCGCTACGGCTCCTCTTCAATGGCACTTTTTTGTGACTTACATATTCTAGTATTAATCTATTGCTACAACTCAGTATTCAAGTTGGAGAGATGAAAATTTTAGGCCAAGTTTGAGTAAAATGGGTACAGAATTAATAAAGTCAAACAGCATACCTTTGGTGGGTGCAGTGGAAACAAGGCGACAGATCTCAGGCAGGAGGACAATGGCGAGAAAATCCAGCAAAATCTAACCACCAGCTTATGAAGTAACGCCAACACTCGCGCCACACAATCGGTTGAAACACCCGTCCACTTTATCACTAAACACCTGTAGTTCTGAAGTATGATAACAGAAAATAAAATAATCGCGTAGACGTTACGTAGGCTACTGATGCACTCTCTCCACGGAGTCTGCTTCTGACGTTCTGTTTATTGCTTGTTCATCACAATGCTTCGAAATTGATGAGCCTCTCACTCGGACATGACGACTGACTGAACCTTTATCCTTGTCTTGTACCCCTGACCTTTTACTGAATTCTATAAGAAAAACGAATTACTTCATCCTAACCTAACTCAAAGTCTAATGACAGAGATGATCTGCTCGCTTGACTTCCCCGCGCACCTCTTGTGACACCACAGATTAAGTCGGGGTGGGCTTCCTATTCAGAGAAAGCAGTAATATGGATGGGTAACTGCGAAAAATTAGTCAGTCACTGTCCGCTGACTCTTCCTGCTTGGATTCCAGCGACAACGTTTCCAAGTTCGTATGAGTTTGTACAGAATGGTAAATTCAAAAGCTAAATAAAGAAATAAGATAATCTGCTGACTTTTCCTTATAATCTTGCTAACAGACAGGCAGGCAGGCAGGGAGGCAGAAAAGGCAGACAGGCAGGCGGTCAGGCAGGCAGACAGACTGATAGATTGATATATAAACCTGGCCAAACACATAGCTTCATCGGGCTCTCTCGGTTGACTGTAATAACATCCACTAGTAGCAGAAACAACGATTTTTTTTTTTGTTTTTTTGCCGCTTTTCTGATTACATATTTTATTTTCAGCCATACTCGTACCAGATCACGTCAGTTAACAATGATGTGCGTATCTGAGGATTAATAAAGCTTTAGTTTCACTCTGTATATGAGAAAAAAAGGCAGTGAAAACATCGATAGTACCCCCAACAGTCTAATACCACAGCCTTCTCCCATTCTCCTCTGTCTACGTTTTTTCCTTTAACCATTCTATTCCCCAAATGGAGAGTTGTGGCAGACTCCTGTATTCCATAAACTAGCATGTTATTCGTTCCATGTACAGATTATTATGCAAAAATCTAGATCGTCATTGGCCACGAGAATTTAGGTAAAGAGATTTTGAAGTGATGTAGGGGCTGAGAACCCTCTATCTTGACTGCTTTTGGGCTGGGAGTTTCCTGTTAGTTAATATTAAAAAAAGGTAATTACACAAGATACCAGTTATTTATTTGATGACATGCCCTGATGAGGAGAGAAACTCAGACATAATTGTATTTCACGTTTATTTGTATCAACATCTACACTTCGTGGCTTTGGAAAGACAATGTTAGGTAGTTTCGAAGACTGGTGAGTAGAGAGGGACTGGCGGGGATGTATGGTGGTGTGGGGCGGGATATGGTGACACACTGCAGTAAAGAAATGCCACATAGCTCTCTGTTGGCTGCTCCTGTTACTGGCCGTTCGTCACCCCTGCGAAAGGAATAATATCTTAGTTAACCTTCACTGCCACAGATCTTTAGTATTAAATAAAATCGTCTTGAGACAGTAAGAATAAAATAAAAAAAGTATGATGTAGTATTCATTGGGGTAATCATATCACAACCGGGGTCTTCTATGCCATGTTGTACTGCATGTGACTTTGGTGACGCGGGTGACGCTAAGCACCCGTGCACACGTCAGTCCTGGCAACACCCTTCACTGGTGCACTTAGGGTACCAGTGCAAGGGGCCAAAAGAACACCGGGGCAAGGTCTGACTGATGATATGATGAGTGACATTATCTGGCTACCCCACACCACCAAGACATGTCACTCAGCAAAACCATACAGGTGATGGAGCACGAGGCACCTACCGCACTCAATGTAAACATGAGAAGGCCAAAGACACAACACATACGGTAATGAAGAGACCAACACAGCGGCAACTGAGCAAAATATCGGAGGTGGCCGACTACTTCAAGGATTAATGGATATGATTCCAAGGTGGCGACCATCATCCACTCACTTGATGTAGTACTGCCTACTTCTTCCTTTATTTCTATCATTCTTTTTCTGTGTCTGCTCTCCTCTCTTTCTATTTCTCACCAGCATCCACTCACTTGATGAAGTGCTGCCTACTTCTTCCTTCACCTTTATCATTCTTTTTCTGTGTCTGTCCTCCTCTCTTCCTATTTCTCCCATCTTTCCTGTCACTTTTTGTTACTCCTCTTTCCTTTTCAGGTGGCTTTACATTGAGTGACAAGCCTAATGGTTTCCTGTAAGCCAGGAAACCATTTACAACGCTGGGTGGTAACCATATAAGCAACCCATACGTGTTCCTTAAGTGTCAACAAGTGGGTTGGCGGAGGGTTAGTGCCCCTCCCCGTAAAACAACTAACTCAAGAGACAAACGGCCACCCCTTGCCGGATTATGGCGTCTGGCGATAGATAGATAGATAGGTACGGGATTAAGGCGTCTGGCGGTAGATAGATAGATAGATAAATACGGAATTATGGCGTCTGGCGATATATAGAAAGATAAATATATAGATAGATGAGGGATTATACCGTCTGGCGATAGATAGATATATAGATAGATATGGGATTATGGCGTCTGGCGATAGATAGACAGATGGATAGATAGCGGATTTTGGCGTCTGGTGATAAATAGATAGATAGATGGATAGATACGGGATTATGGCGTCTGGCGATAGACTGATAGGTAATGAATTATGGCGTCTGGCGATAGATAGATGGAAAGATGGATAGATATGAGATTATGGCGTCTGGCGATAGATGGGTAGGACGAATAACTGTCTATCTATCTATCTATTGCCAGACGCCTCAATCCTGCAAGGAGTGACCATAAACAAATCGCCTCCATGTCGTCCTGTCCCCCGCCATTTCACTGCCCTGCTCCCAGCTCACATCCCCCTCTCCCATATACCTCTCCACTCCATCCCCTCATCTCATCCTTGGCCTCCCCCTCCCTCTCTCCCCCTCCACTTCACTCATATACACTCTCCTCGTCAGTCTCTCATTCTCCATCTTCTCCACATGGCCAAACCACCTCAGTGTGTTTCTCTTAACGCTTCCTATCACATCCACACCACAACGCTCCTTCACTTCCTCATTTGTCAGTCTGTCTCTCCATGTAACTCCACATGCTCCTCTCATTTCTTTTTTTATGCAAGGAAGAAGGAACCAAAGGCCAGGAGCCGGGAAACCGTTCCTTCAAAGAAAAAAGCCAGAAACAAATCGCCTCCATGTCGTCCTGTCCCCCGCCATTTCACTGCCCTGCTCCCAGCTCACATCCCCCTCTCCCATATACCTCTCCACTCCATCCCCTCATCTCATCCTTGGCCTCCCCCTCCCTCTCTCCCCCTCCACTTCACTCATATACACTCTCCTCGTCAGTCTCTCACTCTCCATCCTCTCCACATGACCAAACCACCTCGGTGTGTTTCTCTTAACGCTTCCTATCACATCCACACCACAACGCTCCTTCACTTCCTCATTTGTCAGTCTGTTTCTCCATGTAACTCCACATGCTCCTCTCATTTCTTTTTTTATGCAAGGAAGAAGGAACCAAAGGCCAGGAGCCGGGAAACCGTTCCTTCAAAGAAAAAGAAAACAATACAAAGGAGAGTCAAATTCAAGATCCGTTCATTTCGAGATGCCTGGACACACTGCGTCTGAAAGACTGGAGATCATAGGAAGTAGGAAATACAGACAGAGGGAGACAGTTCCAGAGCTGTCTTGTTGCATAAATGAAGAACTCCCTAAAGCATCCTAGTGAGATATACCACCTTCCCCTCCCTCTAAAAAACAACGATAATAAATACAAGGAAATTATGGTATACGTAAAGACAGCGAGGAAAACTATTTAGTATGTGTTTGTTTATGTAGATGCACTTCTGATGGATTGATAAGTCTATAGGAAGTTGTTAAATAAGAAGATGGAGGGTGAGCGGTTCTTCACATCCCTGTCTATCTGTCTATCTATTGCCAGACGCCTTAATCCTGCAAAGGGTGGCCGCAGACAAAACGCCTCCAAGTCTCTCTGTCACCCATCATTTTACTGCCCTCCTCTCATCTCACTCCCCCCTCCTTCCTTTACCTCTCAACTCCATCCCTCCACCTCATCCTCGGTCTCCCCCCTCCCTCTCCCTCCCTCCACTTCACCTACATACACCCTCTTAGTCAGTCTTTCATTCTCCATTCTCTCCACATGTCCAATAAGGCTTAAAGATACAGTAATACACAACTCTGTACGGTAAATGTTAGGCACAGCTTTGTTTTACTGTTTACATAGAACTATTCCTACTTGTTTTTATATATTTGCTTTAGAATCCATTGTCATTATACAGTGAACTACGCTATGTTGTAGTTTCCTCTTTCTTGCTTTACTATCCTTATCCATCAGCATGTAGAATTAGATCTCGTAGTCATAGTCTACTCTGTAACAAAAAGCCTCGAAAGGATCATAGGGTCTGTTGCTGTTTGCTGTTCTTTGTATTCCTTTGTACTCCCTCCCTCTTCTCTCTCCTCCCTCCTGCCTCACATCCCTCCCTCCCTCCCTCATCCCTCCTTCTCAATCTCTCCCTCCCTCTCTCCCTCTCCTTCCCACCCTCTCTGCCTCTCCTTCTCTCCCTCTCTGCCTCTCCTTCTCTCCCTCTCTGCCTCTCCTTCTCTCCCTCTCTGCCTCTCCTTTCCACCCTCTCTGCCTCTCCTTCCCTCCCTCTCTCCCTCTCCTTCCCACCTTAACACTATCTTGGAGGGCGCGGGCTATGGCATTATCCCCAGCTGACACCCCCCCCTCCTCTCCTCGGCTCTGTAAATGAGTAGCGTGTAATTTTTCCCACGTGCAGGTCCGTCGCTTATTTGTTTTTCCACATTAGCAGACGATTTCCACGGAGCGGCAACCCTTTCAGCCTGTCTGTCTCTCCACGTAGCTCCACATTCCTCTCAGATAACTTACAGTGTTTCCACACCACTTTTCACACGAATAAAGATTGGTTAGGAGAAACACATTAAGGTGGTTTGGCCATGTGGAGAGGATGTTGAGAGTGAGACTGACGAGAAGAGTGTATGTGAGGTGGAGGGGCGAAGATGGAGGGCGAGGCCAAGGATGAGATGGAAGGATAGAGTGGTTTTTGTTTGTTTTGTTTGTTTTTGGCTTAATGGCCATCACCCTCTATTCGGGGTATTAGGCCAGCCGAGTTTTATGATGAAAGTACTGGTCACTCTCTCACCGCGCACACCGCCGATCTAGGGGGCCGGCCGAGGTGGGAGCATGTGATAAAATGCTCTAAGATCGGCTAGACGCACCTCCTCCCCCCTGCCAATCAGCACAGGTCTTATGTTCTCACCCCGATCGTCAGCCCGGAGCAGATCGTAGAGGGTGGTATATGTTGTTGCTCCGAGCTGGTACGATCGGGTGTGAGCGCTGAGAGGCAGAAGGTGTCTATAGGAGGCTACGTCTAGCCGATCCTTAAGGTCGATAATAGGAGGGCGAGATGGGGTGCCCTCGTCTGTCTGAGGAGTAGTGGACTCCCCGACTTCCTCCTCGGCCGAGGAGCCGGTCGACGCTTCCTCGGCCATGGAGGCGGTGGCAGACGAGTCTCGCTCCTCCTCAGACATTGCTGGCTGCTGGTGTACTTCCGCCGGGGTCGTAGCCGTATCGTTAGCCGGGGCCGGGGCCGGGTCGTCAACTTGAGAGGTCGTCCTTCGGTTGAGGGGGGCCTCCAGCCTAAGCCTCTTCCTCGGAGTCTGGCGAGGAATAGCTGGACGAGGCTTACGAGCCTGGCGCTCCCGTCGGCGAGGGACTGTATGTACATCACGCACGAAGCACTCGGGGATGATAAGGTTGGGCAGCCCATTCTCCTTGAAGATCTTTGGAAGGAGAACACGCAAAGCCCCCTTATCACCCCCACAAAAAGCCTTCACCGTCGCGATGCACATCTCGACGACGGTGCTTACCTCCCCTGAACACCCCTGATCCCTGGGCTGGTGCCACCAAACCGTGGGACGCCGCCGTGCATAGGCAGAGCCCTGCACGGCAGCCCCTCCCGGTCCGGTGACGTCCCTAGCCTCAGGACCCTTGGGCGTTCCAAAGAGGACAAACTCCACCGTCTCGCCATCGCCTAGGGAGCGCTGGAGATGCCGTGGATTTGGTTTAGCAATCGCCTGACGGTGCACGAAAATATCAACACCAGCATCGTGGCGTTTGATAAAACCGTACCCCGCCCGAACGTTAAACCAAACCACAGCACCTCTGATCTTCATCTGGGTCGTAGAAGGCCGAGGCCTGCTGTCTGCCCCCCTCAACGGGTCGTGAGCAACAGCAGGAGAGGTTGCAGCAGGAACGGGATCTGGACGTCCACACACTTCCATGGTTCGTCGCTCTCCGATAGAGTGGAGAGGTATATGAGAGAGGGCGGTGTGAGCTCGGAGCAGGGCAGTGAACTGGTGGGGGACAGATCGACAAGGAGGCGATTAGGTTGTGGCCACCCCTTACGTAATTAAGGCGTGTGGCAATACATTAGATTGATAGATGGTTCAACTGAAAGAAGAGGCAGTATCAAAGAACTGATGAACAATATCCTGCCTCACCTTTGTTCATCTCGGCAAGATGGGCAAGCTGTTGAAACACTATCAACACTGAGAATAGACACACAGCTCGAGCGTACTTCCCCTCTCACGGTTAGAGGGTGACTGACGGGATTCGAAGCTTCTCTAGGTCGAGATAAAATACTTGTTTTTATTATGCTGATTAATGTTTACCTTTAGTATTATTCCTATCTATATATCCATCTATAGTCAGACGCCTTCATTTGCGTAAGGAGTGGCCACATACAAATCATCTCCATGTCACTGCCATGTCGCTACCCTCTCCCCATCTTACACCCCCCCGTTTATGTACCTCTCTACTCCATCCCCCCATCTCTTCTTTGGTCTCCCTCTCCCTCTCCCCCCTCCATCTCACTCACATACACTCCTAGTTAGTCTCTCACCCTCCATACTCCCAAGTTACATCCCCCGCTCTCTCTTATAGGCCCTATCCTACCGCTCTCCTCCATTCCACCATCTCCTCCTCGGTCTCCGCCTCCCTCTCCACCCTCCACCTCATTCACGTACACTCTCCTAGTTAGTCTCTCACCCTCCATACTCCCAGCTTTCACCCCGTGTCTCATACCTCTCTCCTCCATCCCCCCATCTCTTCCTCGGTCTCCCCTTCCCTCTCCCCTCTGCACCTCACTGACATACATGTTTTGTGTGTGTGTGTGTGTGTGTGTGTGTGTGTGTGTGTGTAGTTGTAGATGACAGTGGTAGGGAATGAAGAAGGTAGAAGTGGCGTTGGATGTGGTGGTTGTGTAAAAGGAATCTTGTGTGTGTGTGTGTGTGTGTGTGTGTGTGTGTGTGTGTGTGTGTGTGTGTGTGTGTGTGTGTGTGTGTGTAGTTGTAGATGACAGTGGTAGGGAATGAAGAAGGTAGAAGTGGCGTTGGATGTGGTGGTTGTGTAAAAGGAATCTTGTGAGAGAGAGAGAGAGAGAGAGAGAGTGTGTGTGTGTGTGTGTGTGTGTGTGTGTGTGTGTGTGTGTGTGTGTGTGTGTGTGTGTGTGTGTGTGTAGTTATAGATGACAGTGGTAGGGAATGAAGAAGGTAGAAGTGGCGTTGGATGTGGTGGTTGTGTAAAAGGAATCTTGTGTGTGTGTGTGTGTGTGTGTGTGTGTGTGTGTGTGTGTGTGTGTGTGTGTGTGTGTGTGTGTGTGTGTGTGTGTGTGTGTGTGTGTGTGTGTAGTTGTAGATGACAGTGGTAGGGAATGAAGAAGGTAGAAGTGGCGTTGGCTGTGGTGGTTGTGTAAAAGGAATCTTGTGTGTGTGTGTGTGTGTGTGTGTGTGTGTGTGTGTGTGTGTGTGTGTGTGTGTGTGTGTGTGTAGTTGTAGATGACAGTGGTAGGGAATGAAGAAGGTAGACGTGGCGTTGGATGTGGTGGTTGTGTAAAAGGAATCTTGTGTGTGTGTGTGTGTGTGTGTGTGTGTGTGTGTGTGTGTGTGTGTGTGTGTGTGTGTGTGTATGTGTGTAGTTGTATATGACAGTGGTAGGGAATGAAGAAGGTAGAAGTGGCGTTAGATGTGGTGGTTGTGTAAAAGGAATGTTTGTGTGTGTGTGTGTGTGTGTGTGTGTGTGTGTGTGTGTGTGTGTGTGTGTGTGTGTGTGTGTGTGTGTGTGTGTGTGTAGTTGTAGATGACAGTGGTAGGGAATGAAGAAGGTAGAAGTGGCGTTGGATGTGGTGGTTGTGTAAAAGGAATGTTTTGTGTGTGTGTGTGTGTGTGTGTGTGTGTGTGTGTGTGTGTGTGTGTGTGTGTGTGTGTGTAGTTGTAGATGACAGTAAGTAATAAGGACTGGCACCAAGCCCAAGAGGACTATATGGCACTAAAACCGCTGCATAAAAAATGACGGGTATGCTATGGTGGAATAAAGGTAGAGGGGAAGACGGGGAAGACACTAAATGTGAGGCAAGATACGGGTTTGAGATAGGAAGCGCATGAGGTGTGTGATGGAAAACACAGGGGATCCACCAAGAAGATCGGCTAAGGTAGGGGCACGTCCAAGGGAGTAAAGGAACGGGAGAGTCCGTCTGCGCACGACGTGGAACCGAGGGTAGTCAAGCAAAAGATGGTGGACCGTGAGTGGAGCCTGGCAACATTGACAGGTCGGAGGAGTGCCTCCTGACATCAGAAAGCCATGTGTGATCCGCGTGTGGCCAAGGCGCAGACGGGCCAGGGCTGTTTCCCAACGCCTGTTGCGATGAGAGGACGACTGCCAGGGAGTGACAGTATGTGTGATGAAGCGGAGTTTGTTGTCAGTTGTAGACGTCCATTCTGCTTGCCACCGCTGGCCAAGGAGACGGGTAACAATCGGGAATTAATCAGTTGCCGGGATAGGATGAGGTGTGACAGAGCGAGGTGTGACAGCTGTACGTGCCAGGCAGTCAATCCTCTCATTATCCGGTATCCCAGCATGGCTTGGGACCCAACAGAAGGAGACAGACTTCAATCTGTTGTTAATGTGGAACAACCATTCCTGTATCTTCAGCACTAGCCGGTTGCTGGCCGGGAGAGACTGAATACTATGTAGACTGTAGTGCACTAAGTGAATCTGTGAAAATAACAAAAGTGTGTAACCTTGATCGGTATATAACACGAAGGGCCAGTAAAATGGCCAGCAATTCAGCAGTGAAAATACTTGCGACTGGTGGAAGGCGGATCTGATAGGTATGGTCTTACCCTTGCACACACTGCAGCCGTAGCCGTGTGCCTGCCTACCTGCCGGGAAGTAACTGAAGGGCGTACGGTGGCCGCTCCTTCTCCGTCACGTATGGTGGCCATGAACACGGTGTTACTCCCGTAGGAGGAAAAGACAGGAGGGGGGTGCACAGGGGCAGCGCCCTCTCCGGTACGTACAGAGGCCACAGCCGAGGGTCTACTTACCCTGGTAAATACAAAGGCCGTAGCCGTGGGCCTGCCTGCCCTTCGGGAAGTAACTGAGGTGTTACTCCTGTAGTAGGAGGCAATACTGGATGAGGGGCGTACGGTGGCCACTCCCTCCCCGTCACGTACGTTGGCCGTGAACGCGGTTCCGCTATTCCTCTCTCTGCCAGTCGGGGCGCGTTCAATAACTAACGCCCAGAGGCCGTCCCCAGAGGTGGCTGAGACTGAGGGGTGTACGGTGGCCACTCCCTCCCCCTTCACGTACTGTGGCCTTGATGACGGTGTCACAGGGGGAACAACTGAAGGACGAACAGTGACCGCTCCTTCCCCGGTACATACGGTGGCCGTACCGCGGTGTTGCCTGGAACTGACACTGGATCAGTCCCACCCCGAACCTGGTGAAGGCTGCCCCGCCTGCAGGGTCGTTGCCTCTTCCCACTCACCTGGTGCTGTGACAGTTGTGGGGAAGAGGGACTCTGGACAGGGGTGTCCTGGTGACCCTCTTGTCCTGGGTCACTACCCCACTGTGGTGTCCTCCTGGGGTGGTGGTGTGGTGGTGGCTTGGTGGTGGGGTGGGGGGTGGCAGGGTGAGTGGTCCGGTGGTGGCGGGTATTTTACCTTCATTACCCCTCCACTCCTTTCATTTCTCCAGTCATTTCCCAAGAGATAGAGAAAGGCATAGGAAGCAGCCATCAGATTCTTATAAGTTCCTTCCTATCTCGACCCTCCTATTTTGCCTCCTCCTTCCATCTCTCTCAAGCCTCCCTCGCACCTCCACTCCTCTTTCATCCCTCCTTTCATCCCCGGAGCCATATCAGGAGGGAAAGGGAGGAGGATAAATGAAGCAGCAGCCAAAACAGGCCTAAGATATGGCCTGGCTGGATGAACGAGAATGCCCACTTGAATCGCAGTGAAAGAAAGCTCTCTCTCTCTCTCTCTCTCTCTCTCTCTCTCTCTCTCTCTCTCACAACACTAATATCCTTGTTGAATCCGTTCAACCACTTACTAACACATTAGAATCCTCCTCCATGACTTTACACCCATCCTTTCCACTTAGCATAAATTTGAGTAATCATGGCTGCACGGAAGTTATACCAGCCTCACTCTCAATACTTATATTTTCCCTTCCTTGTGAGATGAGACTATTTTTTAATATATATATCTGCCCTCTTCTTTCCTTTTCCCCTCCTATCTCTTCTTGTTCTTCTCCCATCTTTCCTCCTTTCATTTTCCTTCTTATAAGAATTCTTGTATTCCTTTTCTGCCTCCTCCCTGTCTCATTTTCCTCTCCACATAACTTTTTGTATTCCTTTTTTGTCCTATCTCCTCTCCTTCCTTTTCTCCTCCTCTGTAAGACTTTTCCTTTCCCGCCTCTTCTTCTTCCATCTTTCTTTGCTTTCCTCTTTTCTTTCATTAATGCATTCTTTTTCTGCCCCTTCTCCTCTCATCTTTCCTTTCTTCGTTTTCTTTTCCTCTTTTTTTATTTTTCATTAATGCATTCCTTTTCTGCCTTTCTCCTCCCATTTTTCCTCCTCCTTTCTATGATTTCCTCTTCTCATTTTTTTTCATTAATGCATAATTCCTTTTCTGCCCCTTCTCCCATCTCTCAACCTCCTCCTCCTCCTTTTCACCAGTCTCCTTCCCTCCTCTTACCAGTGCTGGGATGTTCTCTACTGGTTTTAAATTATATTTTGGCAGCTTTTGACAGATCTTCATTTATATGGGGTTTCCAGTACCTTAAAGCTTCTTTTGTTGTACTTTTCAAGGAGTGTTCAATTCTCTTGCTGTATGGGGCTACTCTTGGATCAGTATTATTATATTCTTTAGGCAACTTACCTCACTCCAATTACCTTCACATTGACTTACCTCAATCCTTTGCTGGTTCCACCTTTATATTGTTTTGTAGTATTTCCAACCTCCCATCACCCATCAAAGAAATACAGGTAATATATTACAGTAGACCAGTTGGCCCACACTAGGTAGCTCCCACACAAGTGTGACTAAGTAAAAGAATAAGCCATATACCCACTGGTTAGGGAGACACCCAAGCACCTTTCCTTACCAGTTTATTTCTGCATATACTGTACATATCAGTGTTACCCTGTATGTGGTCACAAACTCCCACCATTCATACATCAGTAAGAGAAAGAAAAATAAGAGCTGTGTGGGGTCTGCAAAACACATCACAAGGCCTCAGGTGCTGCTCAGGTGCTGGACTGTCTGCTATGCTAAACACCACTGCCCACTACCAACGAAGGCTTTCTCATTTAACCGAGCTATTATCCTTTCCCTGCTTTCTTGTCTACAGAAACATATTTTCAAGCGCTCTGCAGCAGATCACCATCCTCCTTTCAGGAGATGCTGCCCACCAGTCCCCTGAGTTCATATCTAGCTGAGCAAAGTGAAGACAAACAATATATGAAGCCACATACTGAAAGATGTAATCAAACACTCAGTTCAAATGATGCCATCCTTTTTCTGTAAGAATCCCCAAACTGAGGTGGGCCATGGTACTGTACACATGGCTTGTATTCTCTTCCTAGTCCTTAGCTATTTATTTTTGGATACAGCTGGTTAATAGGATTTTGTAATTTTTTTAGGAAGAGTATGGTGATATTAGAATGATTTAAATTATGTACAAAAGGACAGATCCTTATCCTGCCCTAAGGTGGGAAACGAGGTTTGGATGATGATGATGACAAAAGGACAGCAAGGGGTAATAAGCAAAATAAATTACAGGCATACTCCAGTTCAGTAATCTAATTGGTCAGGTAAAACCCCATCATTAGGCGGGGTATCATATATCGGGGTACTTTTGACATGTACTGTATTTCAAAGTGAACTGTTTACCAGCCTTGGGTTTCCCCAAAAACAAGCCCAAAACCCACCCAAATGAGCCCAAAACAAGTTTAAAGCCAATCTAAATGGCCTAACAGCTGTCAAGGAAGCTAACCTAAAACTAACAGCTGTCAAGGAAGCTAACCTAAAACTAACAGCTGTCAAGGAAGCTAACCTAAAACTAACACCTGTAAATAACTCACTAAAACCAATAATATAAAATCTGAAATTCATCAAATATGTCTGGAAAACATCAAGCTTAGTAAACTGTACCCCAAAATGACAATGTTCACCCCACCTATGGCCAAAGCACATTAATCTAGGTCAAAAAACAGTTTATAAATCAACCTAAATGCACAATTTTAGTCTAAGATATCATCAAAGTCGGTAAAAAATCAAAACCCATTAGTAAACCAGGGTTTAGCCATCATCGGGCGAGGTATGGTGGTATTTCTACCCCCATCGTTAAGCCGGTGTATTGCATCTAGGGGTATCGTATATCGAGGTATTACTGTACTTGGGAAGAAGTGTTAGGGAGCTGCCTTAACTGATGAGAGAACAGGCCATGATTTAAAACTCTGGCTAAGCAATGAGTCAAGAGAACATAGCTGAGGATAACTGAAGATAGTTGGCAGACCAAAGCACAAACTGGCAGACCAAAGCACATACAGAACATAACAGTATAAGGTAGGCAGAAAAATGTACATAAACACAGAATATGGCACTGACAGAAACACAGCACATAAAGAACATGAAAGTGTAGCTACAAAAACCTGGAAGAACAAAGAACGTTACTATCAACAGGCAAATTTAACTGTAAAAAGCTTGGCTGAACAAAGCATAAACAAAAAACATGAAAGGTTAACTGCAAGAAATTGGGGGAAAAAAAAACATATGAGGGGAAAACTTAAGGTAGGTTAGTCCATGCTGGACTGCTCCTGTAAGTGACTAATCTATAAGCACAAGATGTAAACAGTAAAGAAAACTATCATATGGGTGGATAGCCCAACCTACAAGAGGCCACATTATAAGCTGTATGACAGGCACTGTAGCTCCTATTTGTTACTGATTTATCTTGTTACAACTCAGTATCCTCCTGCATCATTGTCTTCATTATGTTACGTACAAAAGGACGCTGAGATACAATGAGAATGAATCACAGAGATGTGTTAAGTCTAAAAAAGCCTCTTGTGGCTACTAAAACTTACATTTCACATGACAGACAATTTATTTTTCACTCTGGGATAAAAAATGACAAGAGATACACATAATTAAACATTCCCTATCATTCTTACACAACTGCAGTCCTCTAACATTCTTACACAATTGCTGAGACATCTAACATTCTCACACAATTGCTCAGACATCTAACATTCTCACACAATTGCTCAGACATCTAACATTCTCACACAATTGTTCAGACATCTAACATTCATACACAATTGCTCAGACATCTAACATTCTCACACAGTTGCAGTCATCTAACTCTTCAGGGGGAATTAAAAAGAATTCAGTGGGGGTTAAAGAATAGACATTCTGACATTTATGCTTTGACGGATACCTTCGGGGTGGGAAATTCGCCTCTTTGATATCTTAGGTGTGTGGTAGGTGGTGGTGACCATCATCCACGCACTTGATGTAGTGCTGACTACTTCTTCCTTAGCCTGTATCATTCTTTTTCTGTGCCTGCCCTCTTCTCTTCCTATTTCTCCCATCTTTCCTGTCACTTCTTATTGCTTTTCTTTCCTTTACAGGTGGCTTTACATTGAGTGACGAGCCAAATGGTTTCCTGTAAGCCAAGAAACCATTTACAACACTGGGTAGTAACCATATAACCAAACCATACGTGCTCCCTATGTGTCAGCGAGTGGGTTGGTGGAGGGTTAGTGCCCCTCCCCGTAAAACAAATAACTCAAAGTCAAATGGCCATCCCTTACGGGATTGTGGCGTCTGGCAATAGATAGATAGATAGATAGATAGATAGATCTTAGGTGTGAGGTGCTTCATCTGCCGCTGTCAGGCTGCATCAGATGGCATGGGTCTTCTTGGGCAGCAGATCCAGGGGCCTGAACTTCTGCGGGTGGAAAATCTCTGAGTTAATACTACATAGATTTCAGCCAATGGAACAGAGCCATTCCTACAACATAGAGAGTCACTGGCCTCTGGTTTCTTCTCCCCCCCCCCCACACACACACACAGTGGAGCAATAAATGGCAAATGGAATTTAATGTGGACAAGTGTCATGTAATTAAGTGTGGCAAAAGTGAGAAAAGATTAGATTGGGATTATAAGTTAGGAAGGTCAACCCTACACATATCAGAAAGGGAGAAGGACCTAGGAGTGATTATCAGTAACAAACTATCTCCAGATGATCACATCAGTGAGAAGCTACATAACATGTATACACTGCTTACTAATATGAGAACAGCATTCACATATATAAATGAAGACACACTGAGAAAGATAATAACATCATTCATCAGACCAACCCTGAAATATGCATCAGTAGTCTGGAGTCCTCATCTCAAAAAACACATAGATAAGACTGGAAAAGTAAAAAGGGCAACTACAAGATGGGTACCAAGCTTAAGGGACCTAAGCTACGAAGAAAGACTAGAAAAACTGAATCTACCAACACTACAGGAGAGAAGGTAAAGACGAGACATGATCATGCCATATAAATGCATCTCAGGGAAAGAGAAAATAGACATAAATGAATATATAACCTATGGGGAAGCATCAACAAGAGAACACTGCAAAAAACTACATGTATGTAAAAAGAGAGGTGATAAAGATGCAAGGAAATTTAGTTTCCCAAATAGGGCAATCGATCAGTGGAATGCACTACTGAATGAAATAGCGTGTGCCAAAACTATTCACAAATTTATGGATATGTATGATAAAAATGGTTTAATACACAGAACAGTATGAGCCTGACTCATTCCTGTAAAGATACAATTAGGTAAAAACACACACACACTACACACACTTTAAAGAAAAACGTTCAGGCAGACTGGAAGACCCACATCCAGCTGAAAGTACCAGCATCCAGGGCAGCCACTGTGCTTGTGTTATGCAACAGACTGTGCAGCTTCTCATTACTGTTCTTTCATTCATTCATTCTCATCCAATTATTACTGTTCTACAGGAATAAAAACTCATTTACAATACAGTACACATTACCAAACCCAAACAGCCAATTTCCATTATATTTTTTCATGCAGTAAACCCTCATTATACGATGGGGTTCCGTTCCTGAAAACCCCATCGTATAGCAATCCATTGTATGGTGAACCTGTTATAACATGTAGTCAATGGGGATACGTTCCCAGACCTGCCTAAACTCACAGAATCGACCCTTTCCATCATTAAACACACTTAAAACGATGCTGAGGGACAAATACCAGTACTGTATTGGGTACATTTTACATTATTTAGGAAGTGGAGAGATGGCATGGGGCACAAGGGCTTAGGAGTAAATGAAGAAAAAACAAAAGTGATGGTATCCAGGGCTAGGGGCAGTACTGTCAAAGAAGGAGAATGGCTATGTGCGATTTGCCACAAGGGCATAGGAAGTAATTCCATCTTGTGCAGTGTCTGTAATAATTGGGTGCATAAGAGATGTAGTGGTATTAGAGGTAGACTGCGAGATAACGCTGATTTCATGTGTGCGGTGTGTCAGAGAGAGCAGGTGGAGATTGACAGGCGTGAAAGGATTGAACTTGCTGGTGGATCTCTTGAGTGTGTGGAAGAGTTTTGTTATTTGGGAGACATGTTATGTGCTTGTGGCAGGGCTGGAGCTAGCTCTGTGGCTAGAGCAAGGAGTGGTTGGAAGAAGTTCAGGGAGCTGTTGCCTCTCCTGACATTGAGAGGGTTCTCCCTCTGTGGTAAAGGATCTCTGTATACAGCTTTTGTTAGGAGTGTAATGCTGTATGGTAGTGAGACCTGGCAGTAAAGGAAGAGGATATTCACAAGCTCAAATGTACAGAAATGACAATGATTAGGTGGATGTGCAGTGCATCCCCGAGTGTGAGGCCTGGGGGAGCTAGGTTTATGATGGAAGAGTTGAGGAGTAGGTTGGGACTGGACTGTATTGGTGCTGTGATGAGGAGAGGCAGACTAAGATAGTTTGGGCATGTGGAGGGGATGAATGATGATAAATGGGTGCTGAAAGTGAGAAGTGTTAATGTTAGGGGTAGGGTTGCGAGAGGCAGACCGAAAAACACCTGGGACGATGTCATTCAGTGTGACCTCAGGGATGAGGGACTGAATAGAGAAGCTGCCACAGATGGAGCAGCATGGAGAGCCGCCATTAGGTGACCAAGACCGATGCATAGAGCCTTCAAAAATTAAACAAAACGATGGAGCTAGAAAAGGACACCTACATTTGGATGCACTGATATAACCGAGCTGCTCCCCTGCCCAGTTATACATACTTCCCTCAACTCCCTCCCTCTCCTCTAAAAGGAGAATGGTGAGCTACAAGAAGATGGCATCTCTGGCCTGTAATCCACTGGGTTCACATTCAGATAAGCCTAGGGTTGTGGTTACTACTACATTACTGTTTATAACACTACTTACAGTACCTGTACTGTACTGTACCATACTGTACAACATTCTCACGCATTCACTCTTAACCCAAAATTTATTGGACCAAACAATGACATGAAATAACAAATAATCAATCACTGCTTACTTCACTCAATTAAGCACATAGAAAAGGGATACAGTAATATAATAACAGCTGACACACTATTGTTGGTTAATTTTCAGCTGACAAAGCTGGGCCACTTCCACACCTTGAATACCAAATCAGGGGCATATGAAATTCTGTAAGCCTTCATTATGAGGTAGGAATCTCCTTGGTTGCTTGTCAAACTGACTCTCATCCAACTACATTTGGCCATCAACTGAGCTGAAAGAGGTTAGGATCTGAGCCGGGTTAAAACAAACATGCAAATATGTTGTTACCTGGTTCATAGCACTTCTGTATATTTGGTGCCATAATGATGCATGACATCTTGCCCATTAACTTGGTTGTCTGCTTCAGCCCACACACAAACCTCTGCCTGTCAAAAAAAAAGGGAGTTACAATTTGGCCTAAATTAATAGCATGAATCCAACGATGTATTAATCAACTGTATTTTCATAACTACCAGATTATTTCATTTTCCTTTGGAAGACTTTCTATGGTGATGGGGTTGATGGAGAGTATTTCTAACCTCTCTACTTCAAAGTCTCTCTTATGCTGAATAAAACTGTATCATGAGAGAATAAAATAGAAAATATCACTCTACTTTAATAGGTTAGAGCTGTTTCACTTTAAAAGCTGTTTCATTATTCTGCTGCTGATGAATTAACATCTATTAGTGGTAGGTGGGGGCGCTCACCATCCACTCACTCGACGTAGTGCTGCTCTCAGGTGACTGTCCTCTCCTCTCTTCCTTTCTTCTTTCCTTCCTTCCTCTTCTTTCTTTCTTTCCTTCTTTCTTTCTTCTTCCTTCTGTCTACAGGTGACTCTCCACTGACTGACATGGCAAATGGTCTCCTGTACATCAGGAAACCATTTACTACGCTGGGTGATAACCACATAACCAAACTATGGCACCTGGTGGTTTAGTGGGTAACTAAGGCACTCCTGCCAGATTAAGCCAATGTAGGTTTATATCCAAGGGGTGGTTGGGGTTTATTGCTCATGTAATGCCACTCAGGGATGAGTAAGGCTGGTCACTCTCATCTTAAATGTCTGGACCAACTTGCCTAGCTCTGGGTTCCTACACTCCTCATGGGGCAACACAGGATTAGATAATGATGATGATGATGATGACGATATTCACTTAAAGTTACTTATGATTGATTATAAAGTTGCTTGCAAGTTAGAAATGAATGTTTTTAAGCTTTAACCACTCAGTCACAAACCAGAAATATGTCTCACTTAGGGCGGTTTCACTTGAAGCAGGTGCTGGCAAAGAACGCCTTCATGTGCCAGTAGTCCGGTACCTATATAACTCAGTGGTTCCACTGCCTGGTTTTACAAACAACCATCAATTTCCTTCCCATCCCCCAATTGAAAAATGGTGGACTGCAGAAAAATGTCAGCTTCAGCCTATAGTCCACTGGCTTCTTGTTTACATAGGCCTGGGGTCACAGTTACTACTACTACTACTACTACCTGTGCCACAACAGCAACAACAAAAATTATCAACTGACTTGATGGCACCCTTGGCAGGGTCCCGTGCATACAGTCGCCTCTGGAACAGAACCACAGCTTTGAGCAATTCTGCTGCCACTTCATTAATTTCATCTGTCACAACATGGGTGCAGTACCTGGGGAGAGGCGTCAGATTAGAGGGTTTTCTCATCAATTCACCCCGAAGGTTAATCCATCCTAAGTCATTTCATTCTTACTAACCTAACCTAACTTGACCTAACCTTCACTAACTGAACATTACTACCGGTAAATCTAAGGTAATCTAACTTAACATGCTGGTAATATAATCTTACCTAACCCAAGCTAACCTAACCTAACAACATAACATAACCATATCTAACCTAACCCAACCTAGCCATATCTATGCTAACCTAATCTACTTACATAAAAGCCGTAAAAAATAGACCCCCCAAAAAAAACTGTAAAAGGTTTACTAACATGCAGTAAAAAGTTTACTGTATAACAGTGTCATCAACACTGGCCACAGGCACCCACATCCAGTCATGTATTTAAAGGCTATGTGTGTTTTTGTCTTAATTTGGGCTTTTCATACTGTACTTTACACGTAATATAGAGTACAGTATATATCACATACCTGTATATATATTACAATATACAGTACAGTATTCAGTGCATAAGTTATGGTAGTCGCTTAATGTCCAGATCACTTAACATCCTATTTTTCGGAACGTACTGTGGACACCGAGTGGCAAATACCTGTATAGCATATGACCACACCAACTAAGCACACTCCCTTCTACCCTATTACCAGTAACAACATACTACCTAACCAATATTCAATACATCAGTGCACCTAAACCCCACTATACGATCTTCCATTGTGCAATTGTTTGCTTATATGATCTTAATATTTCGACATCTTTTTCGACAAATAATAAGATTGCTATGATCCCTACATCTGATATACAACGGACTGTTTTTTTTTCCACGAACGTAACTTAATCACACAGAGGGATCTGACTCATTCAAGTGGCTCACAATTAAAAAAAAAACCTACTCTCTAAAATTACGATGATGGACGGGATCTGCCAGCATCTTCAGTTCCTGAAATATTATCCACCGGGCTCTCTCTGCATTCATGTGTGTCTCACCCTTGGAATTCTCATCGTTCTCTTCTTTCTTATCTATTTCACCATTATTTCCACTGTCTAGGTTTTTCTCAGCCTTAGATTTTTTCCCTTTCTCTCGTTTCTTATCTACTTCACACTTAGTTCCACTGTCTAATATTTTCTCAACCCTCAATCTTCTTCCTTTCTCTTCTTTTTCATCTATTTCACCCTTGTTATCACTGTCTAATCTTTCCTCATCACTGGATTTTTCTCCTTTCTCTTGCTTTTCTACTTCATCATTAATTAAACTATCCATCTTCTTCCCATCACTATATTTCTCTCCTATCTCCTGTTTCCTCTCCTTTTCACCCTTCATTTCACTGTCCAGTTTATCATCGTGTTCAGTTTCCCCCACATGGCTCGTCTCCTCAGTCAGTGTCGACTCCTTCCTAACGGTCTCTTCATCCCGTTTCACCCCCTCCTTCTTTTCTTTCTCCTCCTCCTCGACAGGTAACAGGTCCGCTGGTGTTGATGAACTTGTAGGAGGTTGTGTCTTCTGTCTCTCTATGGCTCTCTTTGCTTCTGTTGAGTTGAGAAGGAAAAAACTGTAATTACATTATCATCATCGTCAACACATGGAAAATAACCCACTCTGCCCATGGTTGTCATTTCTATTTATTCTCGCTACCACCAGATGATATCCAGGTAATTTAGTTATGGGGTATGTCTATCCCCCTTTCTTAATACTGACTATGACAAAACACAAGAATAAGTTTCAAAGCAAGCCTGAGGACAGTAAATCAACCACGGGGATGAGGGTGGGTTCATGGAATGTGGGAAGTTTGAGGGGAAGAGCAGGGGAAGTTGTTGAGGCATTCAGTAGGACGTGAGTGGATGTGGCGTGTTTGCAGGAAGTCTGGTACAGGGTGGATCAGCCAGAAAGATTGTTGGGAAGGACTGTTACTATACGTTGTTTTGGCAGGGGGATACAGACGGATATGGGTGTGTTGGTGTGATGGTTGCGGAGAAATCTATCTATCTATATACCTAGGCTGCTTCCCCCAAGGAAAGGGAGGTAGCCGAGACAGGACGACACACTCCCCATTTACTCATTCATTGCTGTCGGGCCCTGCTACGGATGTCACTGATTGCGGAGAAATAGGTGGAATATATTATGAATGTTATGAGAGTAAGCAATAGGATATTGGTAGTGAAAATTCTATCCAGTAGAAAGATAGCTGCAATTATATCGGCATCTGCTCCACAGGCAGGATTGGATGAACCAGAGAAAGATAGATTTTGGGATGATTTAATACGTGTAGTAGGTGGTATGCGGAATCATGAGATAGTGGTTTTGGGAGGGGATTTAAATGGTCATGCAGGTGAAGCAGCACAAGGTTATGAAGGAGTGCAAGGGGGATGTGCGTATGGTATAAGGAATGCGGAAGGGGAAAGGATACTCAAGTTTGGGGAGGCTACGGACATGATTGTGTGCAACACATATTTTAGGAAAAGAGATAGTAGGTTAATTACGTATGAGTCTGGGGGAAATAGCAGTCAGATAGATTATTTTCTGGTTAGGTGGGCTGACAGGAGGTTAGTGAGGGATGTTAAAGTTATAGGAAGTGAGGAGTGTGTCCAGCAGCAGAAACTATTGATTTGTAATGTGGTGCTTAAAGAACGAGTGATGAAAAAGAGGACTTATGTACCTAGGAGGAAAATATGGAAGCTAAAAAACCAAGTACAGTAGTAAGGGATGCCTTCTACAGCGAGATGAGGAGAGTGGTGGCTGAACAGGGAGCTGTAGACAGAGGCATTAATGAACAGTACAGAGCCCTCAAGAACAATCTCTTGACAGTTACTAAGGTAACATGCGGTTGGACAAGAGGACCATCAAAATATAAAGTAACCTGGTGGTGCGATGAGGGTGTAGAAGCTGCAGTTAAGGAGAAAAGAAGGTTTTTCCTGGAACGGAAGAAGGGTGGTAGCAAGGAGGAATACTTGACTGCCAAGCGTAGGGCTAGAAGAGAGGTATACAGGGCGAAGTCAGTCACAGAGACTTTACTTGATAACCTAAATCATGGGGAAAGGAAAAATATGACATTTTAGGTGGTAAATCAGATGGAGAGAGATAATCGGGATATTATAGGTGAGCAGTGTGTGAAGAATGATGAAGGAAGAGTAGTGGTGAACGGTGAGGATATTAAAGATGCATGGAGAGAGCATTATAGCCGGTTCTTGAATGGGGAGTTTGACTGGGACAGGGAAGGTTTGAGCCAGCAGATCCAGTGTTTGACCCTTGGCCTATGAATATTGCTGCTACTGTGAGTGAGGAAATAGCAGGATGATGGTGGGGAAGGCAGCAAGTGTGTCTGGGTTGACTGCCGAAATGTTGAAGCCCTTAGGAGATATAGGGGTGAGGTTAGTCACTGACCTGAAAAATATTATTATTTGTGAGTGTGTTGTCCCATATGATTGGCTGGAGTATAATTGTAAATGTGTATAATGGGAAGGGTGATGCCCTGAAAAGAGGAAATTAAAGAGGTACACTCAACCCCCTGCTATCGCGCCTAATTGGTCACAGGAAACGCGCGTGATAGCTGAATGCGTGATAGCTGAACTGAACAATCAATGGGAAAACTTCTAATTGGTTTTTCGGTAACCCATTTTTCTAACTTTTAACCACTTTATGCCTACGATTTCCTGCCAATCTCTCCTCTAACATGAAATAAAGCATTATTACATTAATAATAACAGTATAATGAATAAATAAACAACATAAAAGGCCGTCAAACTTTTATAAGGATTACGGCTTGGGTGGTTTGATGGGTTCTGAGGCTTGGGAGTGGCTTAGTTGCCGCCAGATCTCTTTGGCTGTCTCCATTTCTTTAGTGTCCACAGCTAAAGGGGGTATCACATGGTACCTTATATCAGGAATGGCTGAGGAACATTTAAGTGGAACAAAACTTGGACGCTATCACACACGTTCCTCACACTGTCGTCAGAGCCCCGTCTCAGTTGTAAACACGTGATTACTTTATCAACATCACAGTTTTTTCGGCATAAGAAATATTAACTCTTTATAAGGGTTTCAAAATGATTGATATATATTCTAAAATACAATATTAATAAGTATTCAGCATTAGGCTAAATTTCAATGCTGTAGTACGATATATTCTTTCAAGCTGAATGGGTTTTGGTCACTGTTTTGCCCGTCGTGTCCTCGGCAGGAATCCGTTCAGATGCATTCCAAATGCCCGTGCTATAATCGGGAATTTTACCACGTTACCGTTACGATTAACCATCGTATCCTCTGCAAACCTCGTATGAAGTGCCATGTGAATAAGTTTCACTTAGCCTGTCTTCAAACTCGACGCGTGATAACGGTCTTGGGGTGCGTGATAGCATGTATGGTTGTGCATTTGATGTGTGCGTGATAGCAGATAGGTGTGATAGCTGAACGCGTGATAGCAGGGGGTTGAGTGTATAATGCTTTTAGATCAGATAATGAAGCTAATGGAGAGTGTTTTAGAAGGTATGATTAGAGAAAGAATGAATATTGATGAGATGCAGTTTGGGTTTATGCCAGGTAGGGAGACCACTGATGCCATATTCATTGTCCGACAGCTTCAGGAAAAATATATTGGTAGGATAAGGGGTCTGTATTTTGTTTTTGTTAATATGGAAAAGGTCTTTGACAGAGTCCCTAGGGAGGTGGTGAAGTGGGCAATGAGAAAGCTTGGCTTGGAGGAGTGGCTGGTTAGGGTGGTTATGGCTATGTATGTGGGTGCTCTCACCCAGGTAAGAGTGAATGGAGATTTCAGTGATGAGTTTTCCATGAATGTTGGTGCGCATCAGGGGTCAGTTTTGAGTCCTGTGTTGTTTATCATGGTATCTGAAGCCCTCTCATGTGACTTTAGAAACGGACTTCCATGGGAGATGTTGTATGCTGATGATTTGGTGTTGATTGCAGAGAACGAAAGGGAGGCGGAAGAATGGTTTAGGAAGTGAAGAGATGGTATGAGGCAGAAGGGCTTAGGGGTAAATGCAGATAAAACAAAAGTGATGATATCTAGGGTTGGTGGCAGTACTGTCAAAGATGAGGGAGAGTGGCCATGTGCAGTTTGCCACAAGGGTGTGGGAAGTAATTCCATCTTGTGCGGTGTTTGTGATAAATGGGTGCACAAGAGACGTAGTGGTATCAGAGGTAGACTGCGAGATAATGCTGATTTTATGTGTACGGCGTGTCAGGGAGAGCAGATGGAGATTGTCAGGCGTGAAAGGATTGAACTTGCTGGTCTGGATGATGATGATGATGATTATTATCTATCTATTCATCTATCTATTGCCAGACGCCATAATCCCGTAAGGGATGGCCATTTGACTTTGAGTTATTTGTTTTACAGGGAGGGGCACTAACCCTTCACCAACCCACTTGCTGACACATTGGGAGCACATATGGTTTGGTTATATGTTTACCACCCAGCGTAGTAAATGGTCTTGGCTTACAGGAAACCATTTGGCTTGTCACTCAATGTAAAGCCAACTGTAAAGGAAAGAAAAGCAATAAGAAGTGACAGGAAAGATGGGAGAAATAGGAAGAGAAGAGGGTAGGCACAGAAAAAGAATGATAAAGGCTAAGGAAGAAGTAGGCAGCACTACACCAAGTGAGTGGATGATGGTCGCCACCACCTACCACTAATTATTATTATTATTATTATCATTATTATTATTATTATTAATGCAATCTATCAAAACACTGAATGTAAAAACACACCATGTAAATTTACCTACCATTAAATATAATTTTAAATTCTGCTATTCTACCATCCTGCAGTCTTTTAGCTGCTTTCTTCAGTTTTGATAAATTTTTCTTCTTCTTGGCTCTAATTTTCCCTCGTCTCACCTGAAATTGAGAGAAAAAATAAGTGTGGCATAGTGCTATTCATTTTTTATTGCAGGTAAATACATATTCCAGCACATGAACTCCTTTAATGGTAGTACAGTAGTAGCTTTGCAGCCCTAGGTTCATCTGAATGTGAACCCAGTGAACAGCAGGCTGGAGTTGCCCCTATCCTGCAGCCCACCATCCTTTCTTCAGGGGAAAGAAAGGGAGGTGAGGGACATGTGTATAACCAGGTAGTTCCAATACCCAATCCTATCAGTGTCACCCACCACATAAAGGCATCATTCTCCATCATCCCTTTGATGGTGCTGGTAGTGCCTTCATGTGATGGCACTGATAAAACCATGCAGCTCCACTGCCTGATTATACGAATGTCCCTTACGTCCTTCCTTGTTCCTCTACGTGAGGTTAGTTGACTGCAGAAGAAGAGTAACTTCTGCCTGCTGACCTCTGAGTTCACTTTCCAGATTACCCTGGGGCTACAGAAGCCACTACTACTACTATTACTACTACTACTACAGTACTATAACCCTCTGATGCAGTGATCATATTTACAAATTTACTGTATTCATTCTTGGTACTCCAGACTATTTTATTCAACTCTGGGATGATGTCTGGTAAATACAGGATTCACAAAGGCTATATCTAACTCCAGTTTGAAAAGTTTCTCCTTTGTTAAATAAAATGGTCTTAAAATGCAAAAAAACAAAATGCAAATACATCACTGGAATTAACTGATTAACCTCATGAATTTTGTAATGTACTGTTTAACTTATTCAAATTTCTGCCAGACAATGGTAGGCCTAATCATATTAAGAGAGTCCCCAGAGAGTAATGGAGTTAATGAAGGCTATGCTTAAATCATCATCATCATCATCATCCAGACCTTACTTCCCACCTAAATCCTCCAAACTGAAAATGTCTTTCATGCTAAACATTAAAATCATCCAAAAACAGCCATGTGGAGAGGATGGGGAATGAAAGATTGACTAGAAGAGTGTATATGAGTAAGGTGAAGGGAGTGGCAAAGGATAAGAATGAGGGATGAAGTGAACAGATATATGAGAGGAGGGTGTGAGTTGGGGGAAAGGCAGACAAATGACAGAGGACAAGGCAACATGGAGGGGATTTGTTTGTGGTCACCCTTTAAAGGATGAATGCATTTGGCAACAGACAGACAGTCTCTTTCATTAGCTAAATTCTTACCGTATATTCTTGTCATCTCACAGTGAGTTTATTCAGTTTAGGATATACGTTTGAACTGGCAGGGTTAGGTATAGCCTTAAATAACCTCTTTAACAAATGCAAAGTTAAGTACATACCACTTTGGCAGAAGCTTTTAGATCCTTTGAAAATTTCTGGAAAAAAATAAAAGAAAGCTAAATTAGTACTTATTGCATGATGACTCTCAAAAATCCCCTAACAGTTGACTTTCACCCAAAATAATGACCACAACACAATATATATAAAGCCTGTACTGAATGATACAGAACAGTGATTATACAGTACTATTTTCATACACAGAATTTGTACATTTATGCATAGAATTATAAATGACTGGAACAAGTTACCAAAAAATGTTGTGATTACCACTTCTATAAATGTTTTCAAGGGTAGATATAACAAATTTATATCAGATACAAAACTGGAGGTGGGCAATAAGACCTATGTGAATCATTAATGAATCCCATAGATTATACTGAGGAGTCTATTGTTTGTAAAAGATCAGGAGTGCTGTAAATGTTGCTCACTCATATGCCTGTATTACAAATTAAGATTTATATTAAAGCTGATGCTTTAATGTAATGAAGAAAAGTTCACTATTTTTCAAACATATTTTTATGTTCTTTTCACTTTAACTTGGCCCAGATTCTTGTCCTTTTGCAGCTAATTTCATACAGATCAATGGCAGAATGAGAGAATGCTTCAACTTTACACTTTTTTATACCAGTAACATTTCTATAACTAGCACCGCAATCTAGTGTTAATCTGTTGTTACAACTCTGCACTGTCAAAGTGAGGGGTACAGAATAGCTATAGTTATAATTCCTATACCTTAGCTTGGTCCAGATATTTGTCCTTTGCATCTTACTTCTCATAGCTCAATGGCAGGGAGGAAAAATATATACAGTATACAGTACTATGACCTTCTATCCTTTCCATAGGACTTCTTTGTGACAAACACCATACTCTACTGCAGTGCTGATTTTCTCTTTTAATAACAGATGGGTAGAGGAAGGGAAACAAACTAAATATAGAAGAGAAAATCCATACACCAGACTACAGACGTCCTTCATTCATAAAAAAATCTGTAAAAGTTGAACCTGAACTGCTAGGTGTTGAAGTCTGAGGGTACACTAATCTGAGGAAGCGAATTCTAAAGTGAAGCCGTTACAGCTCTCTTTGGGACAAATAAATGTAAAACAAAGTAACCACACACTGGAGTTTGATTCTTACCCTTTGAGGGACCTTAGTTTTTAGCTTTTTGCGATTCTTCAGCTCTTCAGCAAATGCCATGAGATCAACCTCTATCAGGTCCTTTGTCTTCACCTTCTTCTTGACCGTGCTGGTGGGCAAGGCTTCAGCTCCTTGGGGAGAATCAACAAAACTTCTCTCGGGTACTGTTTGCCTGTTCCTCTTTACTGTTTGTAGTGCACTCCTGTAACTAACAAGTCCCACTTGATTTAGCACACTGTTGTCATTTTTGGTGGGTGATACATCGCTTCTGTGCTGAGACTGAACAGTATAATCCGCCATCTTGATCCCAGCACTTTTGCCTTTGGATGCATCAACTGTAGTGTCAGGATGATCTGCTGCATGAGAACTGTAGGTCCTCCTTTTAGGCACTGCCCCTGTGGAACTAGTCTTTGCCCAGTGTAAGGCTGGGTACTCATTACTCAACATTGGTACCTGCTGACGACTAGATATGACTTTCTGTGAACCTCCAGACAAAGCCTTCTCTAGGAAATCTCTCGTTACCATGGTTACCTTGGAGTCAGATTTGAGTCTCTGCTGAGCTTGCTTGATCTTAATCTCGTGCTTCCTGATCTTCTCCTCCTTTTTCAGCTGCTTGGCCTCTAACCATTTTTCAGCAGCTTCTGGATCAAGAGGCTTCTGGGATTTTCCTTCTGTAGTATTATTAGCATCCCCTGGTTTTGTTTTCCTGGCATAATTTCCTTCACGGTGTTTTTTGTCAGTGAATGAATTGCTACTTATATTTTTCTGGTTTTTATCATTTGCATGAGATATATTTCCCCTTGCTCCTTGAGGCTCTCTATTATTTTGGACCTTTCCTCTCCTCTCATGTATGTTACGTTTGCTTGGATCTCTTGTCTGAAAAGAGCCCGTGTCTGATATGTCTTTTTTATTTGAGACTACAATAATACCACTTGCTGTTGTCTTCATAGCACTCTGTAATTCCTGACCTTTCTTACCATAATCTCTATTTAATGTTTTCTTCTCAGTCCGATGTGAATGAGCCTTCTCATCGTGTAACTCTTTGGGTTTGGGTTGCTTCTTTTTTGCACCCTGTACTTGCCATTCAAAAGTATCATCAATTCCTGATTTTAAGAATGAATTAGCTATAGCGTCATTAGTTTTCGGCAGAGAAAGGATATTTCCATTATTTTTAGGCTGAGTATGGATACCATCTTCAACTCTATTTTCAACTTTCACAGACTTATTACTATGAGTGGGAGTTTCAGTAGTGGACCCTGATTCCAGTTTCTTGGCTGATTGACCATTATTCTGTCTGGCTGGAGGAGTTCTTTCTTTTGTCAAATTAATGTCGGCTTTCTCCGCAGCATTCATCCTGTCAGACTTCCTGTGTTTCTCAGGAGGCACTTTTATGTTTTTTTCCTTATTTTTCTGGGATTTTCCTTTCTCATTATGTGGGTTATCACATGCATCTGTACTATACTCAGAATAAGAAGAGTTTGAACCTTGAATCTGCCAAGAGTTTTTATTCCTAGGACTACTTACATTTTCTCTGAGGGACATATCAGTACTGTTACCTGACTGGACATTTTGTGGATTTCCTATCTCTGGCTCTTAATTTTCATCCTTTGTAGATGTCCACTCCATCATTGTGACTGCGTTGAAGGATTTTCTTATACGTGACTGTTTCATCCCTTGATGCATTTATTGATGGGCTGCTGGAAAAATACACCTCACTTGTGGCAAAGTTATATATCTTAGCCTTGTATCCTGTCTTTTCTTGGTGTATCTTTTTTTGACTGATATTTCTCTGCTTCCTCTCCTTCTGCCTTATGACTTGTCAGGGATTTTGAATCAAGAGGGTGGTCATGAGCTGCTAAATTTGTGGATATACTGGTACCCTGGGCCTCCTCTTTAACACTCCAATTACTGGAATCTGAAGCTCTGAGTCTCCAAGCAGTTGTATCATTTTGAGGTGACACTGATCCACGTTCAGTAAATCTGTGTCTGTGACCATGTTTACTATAGTCTTTCTTTACACTTGACTGAGAATTTAAGTTATATTTGGACACAGCAGCAGTAGCATTCTCTGGCTGCTGATCCTCCTGAGTAAACCTGGGGCTGTCACTCTTAACACATTTATGATCATCTTTCTTAAAACTTGACTGATCACTTGTAAACTTGAATCTGTCACTCTTATCATATTTGCAATCATCTCTCCTAACACCTGATTGATCATTTATGGAAAACTTAGGTCTGTCACTCTTATTATACTCAGGTTCATCCTTTCTTAAACCAGATTGATCACTTAGGGGATACTGCAATGGAGAAGCATGTCCATGAAGTACTGCCCCAGTGGTAGTGTTCTCCTTATGTTTGACTCGCCATCCTGTGGCTTCAGAAGTGGTAATGTTCTTCTGCTGTGCATCTCTTTGTCCAAAAGGTTCATAAGTGTTGCCCTCTCTCTTTGTCACCTGTGTCACCTGCTGGCTCCTTGGTATGAATTCAGGGACGTCCGGAGACAACAGTACTGTACCTGTTGAATAATAAAATATTGGTAGATGGTAGAGGCAGAGAGGGAGAGAACATAACTGAGATAAAGGCATGGAGTGGAGAGATACCGGTACTTTATATGAGAGAGGGGGATGTGTTGGAGGGAGGGCAGCCAAATGGCAGAGGAAAGGGAGACATGGACGTGATTTGTTTGTGGTCACCCAATACAGGATTATGGTGTCTGGCTATAGACAGATACACAGACAGACATTTTCCAGTGGTGCAGCCAATATAACTGATTATACAAATGTTCTTCAACTCCCTCTCCCCTCAAAGGAGCATGGTGAGTAGCAGGTGAAGGGCAACTTGAGCCTTCAGTTCACCAAGCTCGTGTTCAAATGAGCCATGGGACTATACAACAATAAGAATAATAT
This sequence comes from Coenobita brevimanus, assembly GCF_032717465.1. Classification (NCBI taxonomy): domain Eukaryota; kingdom Metazoa; phylum Arthropoda; class Malacostraca; order Decapoda; family Coenobitidae; genus Coenobita; species Coenobita brevimanus. Next base: position 45,850,274 of record NC_137014.1, read on the forward strand.
TGCTGCTGTGGCCCATGGGTCATCTGGGTGCAAACCAGGTGGAGTGCAGGCTGAAGCTGCTGTCTCCTGCATCATTCCACCTTTTGCTTTCACAGCCAGGTTTGGTGCTGTTTGCCCTGGTCTGTGTAATGTTATAATATAGTAATAATTATAATAATACTGTAACAATAATAATAATAATAATAATAATAATAATAATAATAATAATAATAATAACAGTAATACTGGTACTAATAATAATGGTAATAATAATATTAATAGTACTGGTAACTGCAGATTTTTTGTTTCTTAAATGCACTACTTCTACTGCATGTTAAAGAATGCAGTACCGACAAAATCTTGAAATAACATGACTAGCTACAGTATACCGTCTTTACTTTAACTTGGCCCAGGTTTCCATCCTTTTGAAGCCTATTTCATATATCATAAGAAAGAAAAAGACAATACAGTACAGCAACTCTGCATCCTTTCCATGATACTTCTTCATACCTAGCACCATATTCTAGTGCTAATCTTTTGGCACAACTCAGCAATCAAGATGGAGAGATGGTAGTTTTAGGATAAGTTAAAATTAAAGTTGCATAGCAATTCATAGGCTGTACTGCATCAGGAGAGCACCTAGTAAACCCACTTTTTTGTGGGTGTGAGAAGGGAGTGTGAGCTGGGGGAAGGGCAGTGAAATGGCAGGATACAGGGCAACATGGAGGCAATTTGTTTGTGGCCACCCTTTACGGGATTAAGGCATCTGGCAACTGATAGACAGAGATGGATGATGCTTTATAAAGTGCAAATAACACACTTCCACAACCTTTGATTTATAAAGTGAAAATAACATACTCCCACAACTTTTCATATCCATTATGCCTACCCTACTTTCATAATCATATTACGGGTATGTTCAATAATAGGGAAAAATATTATTTCTATTATTACAAGATGAAGCTCTCCCAGATTTTTTTCTACGGCTGTTATGCAGGAATACATAGGGGCAAAACTATATCTAAAGGTGAATGTAGGGAAGAGTAAAGTGATGGTCTTTGAGAGAGGTGAAGTCAGTGAATGTACAGCAAGGTTGGATGGTGAGGAATTGGAAAATGTGAGTACGTTTAAGTACTTGGGTAGTGTGACGAGTAAGGATGGAGGTTTGGAGGGTGAAGTGCTTGAAAGGGTACAGCAGGGAAGAAAGGTTGTTGGTTCTTTGAAAGCAGTGATAAGAAACAGGGAAGTGAGCATGGAAGTGAAAAAGTTACTACATGACAGTATTGTGATACCAACTCTAACGTACGGAAGTGAAGCTTGGACGTTGTTGGAAGGACACAAGTCAAGAGTGAGAGCAGTGGAAATGAGTAATTTAAGAGGAGCATGTGGAGTCACATGGAGAGACAGGTTGACGAATGAGGATATAAAGGAGAGTTGTGGTGTTGATGTAGATGTGATAGGAAGCGTTATGAGGAACACACTGAGGTGGTTTGGCCATGTGGAGAGGATGGAGGGTGAAAGACTGACGAAGAGAGTGTATGTGAGTGTGGTGGAGGGGGGAAGAGGGAGGGGGAAAATAAATGTACTATACAGTGCTCAACTGAAAAACTTTTTCTGCATTGCTCTTATTTCAAGTATACCAATTATAAATGCACTAACACAAATAATACACTGTTTTCTGTTCGTACACATTCTTCAGGATGGCAAGGGTTTCTGCTGGAGTTTTTCCCATGTTTGTCAAGAACTTGATGTTAATCCTTTGCTCAAGGCTCATTCTGTGACAGAGGACACTTGACAGGAGCTACAAAACCACCTGTGAAAAGAAAGATAACAGGTTAATTGAAGTGCTGCTTTTCTCATACAGTGCTGAGATGTTGGGCAACACTGTGATGTACTTCATTACTGTGTGGTTGATGAATTGTGTGATTGGCAGCCAGTGTCCCATTTCTTTTTTGTTACTATCTATCTATCTATCTATTGCCAGACACCATAATCCCGTAAGGGGTGGCCATTTGACTTTGAGTTAGTTGTTTTACGGGGAGGGGCACTAACCCTCCACCAACCCACTTGTTGACACCTCGTACAATATCAACACCTCTGTGTTTGTATCATTTATAAAGACTCCAACATGCCTGTATAAATTAAACATCAATGCCTCTTTATAAGACTACTACTACAACCATCACAACAACCACTACTACTATTACTACTACTACAACCATCAGAACTATTACTACTACTATTACTACTACAGTATTCTCAGTAATCAGTTAATTAATCAGTAATGAAGAAACTATTTCTTGGTACACTTCAATCCTCCTCTGCCCCAACAGGAGTGTAGGTACCCAAGGCTAGGCTGCTCACTCCCAAAATTTAAATCAATCCAATTAAACCATGCCGCCTCTTAACCACCATACTAAAACTGGCCATGGTGCAGGAAATATTTAGTGACGTCTGGAGTTAAACTGAGTGCCAAAACCAGCTTATTACGTCCTTACTGATGCTGGGTGTGGGGAGTGAGTTGGGGGGAGGGCAATCAAATGGTGGGTTACAGAGCGACTTGGAGGCATTTTGTCTGCGGCCTCCCTTTGTTGGATTACGGGCTATAGATAGATAGGTAGATAGGCTGATGTTGGACACTGCTGGCAAGGGCTAACTGAAGACTAACCTTAAAAAATGAGCATAGGGGAGAAGTGGCAGTGTTCATCATATCTCCCTGAGTGGCATGACTTCCAAGATAGTCACACCAGCAGCCAGTTTGTATGTCCCACTGCCACAAACAGCACCAGCCTGGCCTAGCCAACATTCTGGGGCATGGACTGGACTGGCAGCTGCTTCAAGGCCCTGTTGCTGGTGCCACTGTGGATGGGAAACACAATATCATCAACAGCCAGCCCTTGTATACTTAATGGCTTGGTTATTGCTGGCCCTACATTTGAAGGACAGACAGTAGAAAATACAGACAGGAAGACAGTAGGAGATACAGACTGAGGAAGACAGTTAGAAATAAATACAGGGGAAGACAATACAAAATAAAGACAGAGGATGACAGTTAGAAATAAAGACAGGAGAAGACAGTAGAAAATATAGACAGAGGTAGACAGTAGGAAGTACAGACAGAGGAAGACAGTAGGAAATATATACAGAGGAAGACAGTAGGAAAAACACAGAGGAAGACAACAGGAAATACAGACACAGGAAGACAGTAGGAAATACAGAAAGAGGAATACAGTAGGATATATAGAGGAAGACAGTAGGAAATGAAGACAGTGGAGGACAGTAGGAAATACAGACAGAGGAAGACAGTAGGAAATACTGACAAAGGATGACAGTAGGAAATACATTTGGAGTGGTGGACTCAAGGCCTGCCAACTGCCACTGAACTGGTCAAGTGGATTTGTCTGCAACCATCGACTAACCAAACCTACACCATACCACTGTCTACCTCATCTGTCTTCTGTTTCACCCTAAGTGTCTTATCTCTGGCCTGCCCTTATAACTTTACCAGCCCATAACAACTCTACAACTCTATATGATGATCCTTCCACACTACATACTAGCTCTGCCATACAATTTTATTCTGCTCTGGGAACACTTTTAAAACCTTCTGATACATGAAAACTCCCTATATTACATTCTTACTGATGCCACTTTTTTTTTTTAATGTAAGGAAGAAGGAACCAAAAGCCATAAGCCTGCAAGATTGTTTCCTCCACGAAAAAATATGATAGAGAGCCAAAATTCGAGATCCATTCATTGCAAGACAACTAGGCACAAAGTGTTTGAGAGATTAGAGGCCATAGGGTGTAGGAAATACAGATGGAGGAAGACAGTTCCAGAGTTGACCTTTTGCATACATGAAGGACCAGGTGTAATGATTAACTTTTGCATTTTACAGAGTTTAAAAAGAGACCTGTAACTTCAACAATTTAAATTCTTTTGATATGATGATCTAAATGATGGTCCTTTCTATGGTATTCCCTCTATTATCAGAAAATGTTCAGCTTGAGGAGACCTTTTGTGTTGCTAAAGTTATGAGAAAAATAATTGCTTTGGGGTCTTGCAGCTGCTGATGTTCTGAGAGGGAAAAACTCAATAAATGTGCTTACAGACTGAACTTTGACTGACGGGTTCATCCTCATCATCATCATATACTCCTCATCAGCTCCTTATCATTATCATCCTCATCTTCATCCTCATCATCATCATCATCATTCATAATCCTGACCTCTCTTTCTGACCTAAGGCAAGATGAGGTGAGGGATTGTTCAGAAGCAAGGAAACAGAAAGCAGAGTATGGGGAAAACACTGTTGTAGATGAACAGCATGCACAAAATGAACACATAACTGACATACCACAGAATGAAGCTAGGTAGCTGACATGGACACACAGCTCCAGTTCTTGGTACATCTCCACCAACACCTTGTCAAACCTGCAAGAATGGGATATGGCAGTGGGCACTTAAAAATGACCTATTAAATTCATCATCAGCTAGTCCTTCCCTACAGTTTCCAGCAATTGCAAAAAGTAATGAGCTAGTTTGGGTACCTTGTTTATAGCCATCCCTTATGGGATTTAGGCAACAGAGAGTAGACAGACAGGTTGATAGATAGGATACCTGCTATAGCTTCCAATCCACAGAACATATTATCAGCACTACCATGACCAGCCTTGGTATGGGCATGCATTTAAGAGGAAGCATGGCATAATGACTAACTGAATCTGATGCTATTTCACCAATGACACATCTTAAGACTGCACTAATGCAACCGGTAAAATGGTAACAGGGAAAACTGTGGGTGTGTATGGTGTAGCAGATGAAATGCTGAAAGCATCTGGTGATGTAGCAGTGATATTGTGAATGTTTACGAGGGGAAGGGTGATGCTCTTAATCGAGGTAGCTGTAGGAGAAAATTTTGGCCTGCATGAGCAAGGAGACTTAACATTAATAAGAGACAATTTGGTTTTATCCCTAGCAGAGGAACTGTTCATGCAATATTTAAAGTACTGTTAGGCAACTCAGGAAAGCTTTTAGGGTAAGAAAACATATTTACTTTGTTTTTGTTGACAGCTCTACTTTCATTACTCTATTTTCTTGCATCTGGATCCTTCCCACCTCATTTTCTGTAAGAATTAATGTTCGGATGATGCTTAGGTTAGATTCATATATGTCAGATGAGGTTATTAGAGTACATAATATTAGAACATACATGATCTGGGTTACAATAGATTAGGAAGCTCTGGGTTAAATTAGGACAGGATGGACCAGATTAGATTCAACAGGTTAGCATAGAGTGGGATAGGGTTATAAAGGTGAGATTAGGTTAGCTAACGTTTGGACTGGATAGGATATGTTAGGTAAGTCTAGGTTATCTATTTCTAATGTTAACCTGCCAAGTCTTGTACAGGCAATGCCACTGGGGTGTCTGTGAGGAGGGTGGGGGTGGGGGTGAGATGAGGGTTAAGCACCAGGCCACACTCCCTCTCCAGGCTCACCAGGCGACAGTGGACGTACTGCAGCTTCACTCCCATGTCTCTGTGTCTCTGCAAGTCCAATGGTAATATCAAACTTATGACCTGAACAAATTTACGACTATGGTAAATGACTACACAATCAACACTGAGGCAGATGATGTGTGTTAAGCAGCAACCATTTGTTATTATTAAACTCTTCCACTCCATCAGGTTTCCCTCAAGCTAAACACAATTGTCTGGTGATAACAATAAAATAAGGCTTGAGTCATACTTCAGACACTAATGAAGATTTTTTTTTTCTTCCGCTGTATACTGTAGTAAAACAAAATCATTCACTACAAAAGCAACAAAGTCAATTAACCCAGCATAACTTCACTCTAAATTTTCTTGTGAAGTGTACAGTTATGGTTAAAGGCTAATGTATATCTGAGTACAGCAGACTCCACCACCACCATTCCCTGACTATGTACAGTACATATTCCTTACTATCTCACCTACTGAATTCATCTAAATTTCACGATGTACTAGGCCTCAGGTCCTCAGTCCCTGGCAGTTCCCACTAATCCTCTTGATGATATCTGAAGCCACAATGAAGCTGAGTAGTGATGGGGTAGGGCAGAAATTACCCAGATGCTTTCAGGCCATAACTTCACTAGACATGTTAACTTTAATAGCATGGGAAACAACCAAAGCACTGGCACAACTGATATAACTTTTTGACACCACTGTTCCCCAGTATTAAATGGAGACCAACAGTCTGAGTTACTTTGTTAAGCCAGTATTAACCTGCAGACACATACACTCCTTGAGAGTTGTGTGTACTAACCTGCTGTGTATTAACTTGTGTATTGTATTAACCTGCTGAGCTTTACGACAAGACATAATCCCACTGCCGCTGCTGTTTCGGGTCCCTGATGATGATGGAGGATATTCTCTCTCCCTCTATTAATCTTCTAATTTTTCTACCTTTCCTCCTCCTGTCTCTATTTTTCTCCCTGTTTTGTCTTTCCCTGCTTCCCTTCACTTTTTTCTCCATTTTTCTCCTTCTCCCTCCTATTTGTTTTTTCTTTTCTCTCTCTGTTTATACTCTATTTTCCTGACATCTTTTTCACTGTTACCTTTATTTTGCTTTGGTTTTTGTTATACTTTAAAAAAACATACTTTTTACCTTCCCTAAATCAATTCTTACTTCCTTATTGATCAGGCATGTTTGCTGATATTTTTATATTACCTTTTTGTATTCCTTTTTTTTTTTGTTTTACGATGATGGAGGAGAGAGCCACCTTCTCAGCCATGTCCTCACCACTTGTCCTCACACTGGCCCTTGTATCTGCAGGAACAGAAGCACTTTAGTTCATCTGATTACTCATTTCATCACCATTAACTCCTTCACCTTCATCATTCTTTGTCTGTGTCTGCCCTCCTCTCTTCCTATTTCTTACCACCATTCACTCACTTGATGTAGTGCTGCCTTCTTCTTCCTTTACCTTTGTCATTCTTTGTCTGTGTCTGTCCTCCTCTCTTCCTATTTCTTACCACCATTCACTCACCTGACGTAGTGCCTACTTCTTCACCCTTATCATTCTTTTTCCGTGTCTGCCCTCCTCTCTTCCTATTTCTCCCATCTTTTCTGTCACTTTTTATTACTCTTCTTTCCTTTTCAGGTGGCTTTACACTGAGTGACAAGCCTAATGGTTCCTGTAGGCCAGGAAACCCTTTACAACACTGGGTGGTAACCATATAACTAACCTGTATGTTTTCCCCACGTGTCAACAAGTGGGTTGGTGTAGGGTTAGTGGCCCTCCCCGTAAAATAACGAACTCAAAGACAAACAGTCACCCCTTACTGGATTGTGGCATCTGGCTATAGATAGACAGATAGACAGATAGATTGATACATAGACAGATAGACAGAACTTCTTCAATATGGTGAATTTTGTTTTAGTTCACTCATGCAACTATGGTATGGTTTTAGTCACCTTCAAAAATCTTTAGGAGTGAAACAATTAACAAAGGATATGTTCAATCCCTCCAGCCTGCAAAATCACACCTAAACTGAATCAAACCATCAAACAGAAACAGGAGTACAAAAAGATGGAGGTCAACATATTCTATCTATCTATCTATTGCCAGACGCCATAATCCTGTGAGAAGGTGGCCATTTGACTTTGAGTTGTTTGTTTCATGGAGAGGGGCACTAACCCTCCACCAACCCACTTGTTGACACATAGGGAACACATATGGTTTGGTTATATGGTTACCACCCAGCACTGTAAATGGTTTCTTGGCTTACAGGAAACCATTTGGCTTTTCACTCAATGTAAAGCCATCTGTAAAGGAAAGAAAAGCAATAAGAAGTGACAGGAAAGATGGGAGAAATAGGAAGAGAGGAGGACAGGCACGGAAAAAGAATGATAAAGGCTATGGAAGAAGTAGTTAGCACTACATCAAGTGAGTGGATGATGGTCGCCACCACCTACCATTTCAACATATTAAATGGGTTAATAATATTTCACCATGTCAATATTATACTGCAACGGGAAAAGTGAAAACTAGTAAAAACTAAATGGCTGCAGCAGGGAACTAAAATGGAATCAAAAGAAATTGGTTATAAGAGTGGTATGGGATGAGGGATAGAATACTAGACATCCACAGCCATGAGAGAGTTAAACATAGATACCTGGTACCGTACAGATAATGTGACGAGCTGCTAAACAAAGTGACATGACAGACCTGGTGCTCACTCACTGACTGCACCCGGTTCAGCATTATCACCTCCCGTACCTCAACCAGGAGGTCTGCCTTGGCCTGCTGGTTGGCCCAAACATAACACTGTACAGCTTCCTGATGGCATCTTCCTCCAGGTCACTCTCAGGTTTTGTGCATCATTTCTGAAATATAACATGGTGGGGATATTTATACATCTCACTTATGAACACATCAGTAAAAAAAACAAAAAGTTGGAAACATACCAGATGCACTGTCTTGTTTTAAGGGAAATTATATGAATGTACAATACTATAGAGAAATGCTACTACTTTACATCAGTAACAGTTTTGTCTAATGGTAGGTGGAGTAAACTAGGATGAAATTTAGTATATAATGAAGGCATCTTGAATTGGTCTATTACTGGTATCTGGTTTTCATTTTTCTTGGAGGGAACAATTTTGCCCACTTCAAGCTTTTGGTTCCTACTTCCTTGCATTAAAAGAAATAAAAGATATAATATACATGAAGAAAAATGCACTATGAACTAGCTGCCTTAAATGTGGAAGCACATACAAAATTGTAAATCATCTCTAAAAAATCCTATCACCATACTACACTGAGAAATACAGAGGTGGTTTGGACATATGGAGAGAATGGAGACTGAATGACAAAGAGAGTGTATGTAGGTGTGATGGAGGGAGGGAGAGACCATGGATGAGGTGGAGGGATGAAGTTGAGAGGTGTATAAGGGAGGGGGGAGTGAGCTAGGGGGGAGGGCAGTCAAATGGTGGGTGACAGAGCAACTTGGAGGCATTTCATATGGGACCATCCTTTCCGGGATTAGGGCATTGGACTATTGATAGATAGACAGATAGACACACAGAACTGTCAATCATCTATAAAAAAAATCCTATCACCATAATGAAAGGGATTAACCCTTGCTAAACTACAAACTTCATATAAGGTACAATGAAGGTGTGCACGGGCCCAGCTGCAAGTCTGGTATGAGGTACAGTTTACACTGGCTATAAAACAATGATTCAGAGGAGGTAACCTATCTTACAAGCAATCAGTGTGGCAGGGGTTCATGCTCTCCTTCTCACTCTACCTTCCAGCACTCTGTCCACATGTAGCCTATACATCACCTCAGAGCCACTCTCCTTATCCAACCCACATCACCAATTCATTCTCCATCATATTTCTATCATTCTAGCTATGACCTCACAACTCTGGAAGTATCTTCCTCTGTTTGTATTTCCTACTGCCTATGACCTCCAGTCTTTCAAACACAGTTTGTCCAAGCATCTTGAAACAAATGGATCTTGATTTTGGCTCTCTGTTAACTTGTTTTTTTTTTCTCTTTCTCTCTTCCTCTCTCTCTCTCTCTCTTGGAGGGAACACCCTTACAATCTTGCAGGCTTCTGGCTTTTGGTTCGTTCTTGCATTTAAAAAAAAAAAAAAAAATCATACAGTCTGGAAAAGCCAACTGGTCCTGAACAAGTTAATAACCTGCCCAGTCCAAAAGTCTCTCCTGAGCTGAATAAAACTGCATGAAAGATGCAAGACAAAAAACGTACTGAAGGAGTATAGTTGTGCCTGAGTCTTATCCATATTGGAGGAGACCAAACTGTGTGGCCCAGTCACCCAGGTGGTTGATGCAGTTGACATGGTGGCCCAGGGCTGAGTGGAGGCAGGCCAGGATGTGCCGTTGATGGTGGAGCACAGGTGGCCAACGTGGAAAGGCTTGGCAATGCTGGGTGAGCTGTGGGATGAGTGGTGGAAATAATAATGGTCATGTTCAAGAATGGAAAACTGTTACTGATAAATGGCACAACCAGCTCCAAATTATCCCTTATGAGGTGCAAGAGCCCTGGGTTAGGGTACCATACTGAAAAATTTAGGGAAAACAACAAGCCTACTCTTCTTGTGGCATTACATGATCAGAAAAACACCAACCATTTTTTTTTTTTTTTTTTTTTTTTTTAGAACTAAACCTATGTGTAGGAGGCATAAGACTTATTCTACATGAAGCTACTAAACCTTTAAACCATCATGTGTTTTACTGAAAGGCATACTGAATTTGCAAACAAGTATGAGATGCACTTTTCACAGTACTAGTACAATGGCTGAGACAAAGGTGTGGTTGCTGTTGCTGATCAACCAGTGTGTGTTTGACCATGCAAGCCCATCAACACAGGCAAGCAACTGCCCCTGCAGGGCCATCCCCTGCAGTGAACTGATGTTTCCTTGCAGCTGACAGTGCCTGGCCACAGTGAGGTGCAGGGAAAAGTGTGGAGATTTGGTTCATGAATGGATGCCACATCTGTGTCTCTCCACCCAGTTAACAGGGGCATCCTAGTAGGCTCCACCTAGAGCTGTAAATGGCCTCCTGGGCAGGCCCGTCCCCAGAAGTATAACCATAGGGGGGCAATTGAGATATTGAGGGGGGCAGGTTATTAGGAGGCAGTCAATAATATAGAGCAAAAATTCAGTCCTACCTATGTTAATGCATGGGACCATAGTTGTCATGGCAATAGTTACGATATAATCAAAACCAACATTTCTTTCTCTCTCTCTCTCTCACACACACACACACACACACACAGTCGCACACACAGGAAGACATGGAATAAAAAAATAGGGTCGCATTTACTGACGATTTCCAGGTCTCTACAAACAAAAGTCCAAGTAATATTAACATTGGTTTCTGCTTTAGATAAGAACTCATAAGATTTGATTGTTAGGAAAATTAATGAAATTTTGCATAAATTTACAGTGTGTTGGTAATTTCATCACTTCATATGAACTAAACTTTGAAGTAATAATTATATGTCCAAACAACATAGCTCATCATTTTAATAAAGGAAAAGAGAAAGGAAAATGTCTTAGACTTCAAATCTGCTGCTGCTCTTAATACAATTGGATCTTCCTGCTTCTTGCAGCAAATGCATGGAGAAATTCATCCATATTAATTTTCTGAGTGTATTCAGCGAGAAATGAGAGTAGTACAAGGTTACTTTTTCTTTTATGGGTCATAGATCGTCTGTAAGGTGTTAGTACATGTGAGAGTGTTGAAAAGGATTTTTCACATACAGCATTACTAGAGCCAAATGTGAGAGCAGCTGCATACAATTGGTAGACTTCACTGAATCCTTTTCTATAAGGATGAAGAAGCAAGCACAAGTCGTTTAGAGTTTTGTGTACTTTGTCATCAAACTCTTTTTCAATAAAGGTCCTTGCCACTTGACATTCACTTTGGAGCAGAGATGAGTCAGTATTAAGACCTATGAGAGAAGCTACTGGGGCAATTTTTTTAGGATCTAAGAAACTCACACTGGGTTCTGGCCAAAGGCATGAGATTGCAGCAGTCACTGCACTACTGCATTCACCAAATCCAGCATCAAGCTCCCCAAGGCAGTTATCTACAATGCTGCAATAAATCTGCCTGAAAAGTGTTGCTTCACTTTCTGCATTGCTAGGATCTTCTGAATGTCCTACACTGGCCTCAACAACTGAATCTTTTGACAAATGTGCAGGCAGTTTGCGGCTCCGCTTTGGAACCTTATGTACATATTCAGGTTCAGAGAGATTATGATCTGCAAGTTTTGTAATGATTCCCTCAGAAATTTTTACATCATTTCTCATGTCTTTTACACTGCAGACCACAGATTCAATTAGTCTAGTTCCAGTCATCAAATCACAATCACTTGATTGTAGGAGCTTATCAGCAGGTTTAATTAAACTCAAGACTGTCTGAACACAATATGCAATGAACATATACTTCCTACTTTTGATCTGCTTCAATAAACCTGTTGCCTCAATACAAATTACAGCATTACATCCATTTTCTTCACAAGATTCAAGTGCATTCACTATCCTTTCATGGTTTTCTAAGATAGCAGACACAGTATCTAAATGACCTGACCATCTCTGTTCCAAAAGTCGTTTGAGTTTTGTTCCATCATAAATCCTGTCTAGCTCTGGACGGTGTAGAAAGTTGTACAGTCTATTGCAAATGGAAAAAAACAATTTTACATCATTCTGCATTTCAACTGAATGTACCACAACCAAGTGCAGTTGGTGATTGAAACAATGTACATATGGGATTTCCTTCTGAAGTTTTTCTTGTAGCTTTTTTTGAACACCTCCATGCTGACCTGACATCACAGATGCTCCATCATAACATTAAGATAATATATTACTGCAATCAAGTCCACATTCATTTAGTGTTTTAAGCATTAATGAGGCCAGGCTTTCTGCATCAAAATCATCTGTTGTTGGCATACCAATTAGACTCTCATTTACTTTACCACCCTTTACATATCTTACTACTACAGATATATTTTCTGTGTTGAAGGGTCACGAGTTCCATCAGACTTAATGCTAAAAAATGGTATGTCAGCCTCCTTGATATCATTAACAACATTCTCTATGACAGTGTCTTTCATAATGTCTATCATCTCATTCTGAATCCTAGCAGAAGTATAGGAGGCATTCTTAGGAATCATTTGAATAATCTCTGAGAGCTTCTTATCTTTAGACAATGTATACTGAAATAACTTCATAAAAAGACCAGATGGCTCACCTTGAGACTCACTACTTGTATCGAGACACCCTGCTCCACTCTTACCATCTCCACGCATAGGTAGCTCATTCACACATAAAAACTGAATTACCTCTACCACTGATTTAATACAGTACCTGTTTTTCTCCAACTGCATTTCATTTACCATTGTACTGACACTCTGGTTCTTCTCTATGCGCATTTTTCTCTCCTGCCATATAACCACAGCTTCTACATGAGTTTGAGAATTTTCGTGTTTTTGGAAACCTTTGTGTTTGTCTAATGCATGGCACCAGTTTGAGTAACCCTCTTTAGTAAATGTACGGTCTTTAGAAGAACTTTTAAAATGACTACAGGGAAAACAAAATGCTGCCCCCTCTTCTACTGAATACTCAAGCCATGTGGGTCCATTATACCAGGATGCTGAGAAGTCTCTCTTACTATTACCATACTGCTTTGGATTAAAAGAAGCAATCTTAGGCTGTACTGGTTCATGATCAGCCTCCCCTAAATCTGAAGGAATTTTGATTTCACTTGGTCCTGATCCATCTCTACCAGTCTTGTTTTTCTCCGGTTCTTTTTCTTTCTTATCAGAAGATGAATTTGGTTCTGGTTGCTTCCCATGTGAACCAACAGGCTTGAAGTATGAAGTAATAGACATTGCTGATAATTTTCTGAAGATTCTTCACATAAATCTATCCATATGGTCACAATGCTCCTGACCTGTGGATGAGTGACACCAAGCTCTTGGTAAAATCATATTATGGTATGTGGTAAAAAAAATGTGAGTGTGTGCACAGTGGCAGAATGGCAGGTAAGTCATTTGGCTTTTTGTGAAAAATTAACAGAACTGGAATAGGCTAGGCCAATGTCCTTGGCTAGACAGGCTAGTTTAAAAAAAAAAAAAAAGGATAAATTACCCTTTAGCACAGAATAGGAATTACCAAAAAATAAATAACAGAAAATAAGTAAATAAATAAACCTTGTAAAAGTATAGGGGATGATAGTACAAAGTAAAATATTACCAAACAATAACATATTATATATAAAAAGAATTCTGAAAGTCGGCCAAAATCCTTTGGCCTACCCTTAATAAAAACAGGACAAACCTTAATGTTATGGTTATTATTAACTTTATGTATCAATTTACTTGAATACAAGCTGCATGCCTATACTGTATCTAGGCCTAAAAAAAACTAGGCTAGACCTAAAATTAATGAAAAAAAAGCCTAGGCCTATCCTAGCCCGACCTGACCTCATAACAATGGTTAAGAAATCTTGATAAAACTTATGAAAATCATTTATCCCATACTTAACATAACCTATTTTGAAGCAGCCTAACCGTATCTAACCCTACCTAATCCTACCCAGTCTCACTTAACCATACCATACCCGACCTAACCCAACCCAGTCAAGCCTAAAATGACCTAATCCAACCGAACCTAACCCAGCCTAACCCAACCAAATAAAACCCAACCCAAAATCTATCAAAACCGACGTATTCTAAAGCAATCTAACCTAATCCGTCTATATCTAGTCGAACTGAAGCCAACCCGACCAAAAATTACCTAATCAGACCAAACCCTGCCCAAAGTGACCTAACCTAACTTTCGATCGGCTATATATTCGCTAAGAAAAATTGCGGTCCGAACGTCTACGGATGGCACATTCCAAGTTTCGCCTGTTCTGTGTACACGTAAACTTTGTGTGTGTGTGTGTGTGTGTGTGTGTATTTACCTATTTGTATTTACCTATTTGTAGTATACAGGAATTGAGCAATGCTCGTGTTGTCCTGTCTCCATATCCACATTTATCAAGTCTACCTTTACACACATGAATGTTTTTCTCATGCACCACCTCTTTGTCTAAGTCGTTCCAAATATTTAAGTATTTACCTAATATACCTAATTGTGATATACACGGAATGTACTATGCTCGTGGGTTTCCGTCGCTGTTTCTCAATAAGTCGAATTTAGCTTTAAACTCGTTTAAGTTTTTAGACTGGACGATCTCTTTGTCCAGGCTATTCCATAAGTCTATACTTCTGTAAGGAAAGCTATATTTCTTGATATCCTTCAAGCAGCTTGACTTTTTCAATTTCATTCCGTGTCCTCTTGTTGCTCTCTTATCCCATACAAACAGATCTTCTTTGTCAATTTTATCTACTCCCACCATGGTCCTGAACACCGCAATCATGTCTCCCCTCTTTCTCCTTTCCTCTAACGAAGGCAAATCCAGTTTTTCCAGACTCTCTCTGTATGACAGGTCTGTCAGACTGGGGACCATCTTGGTTGCTGTTCTTTGTATTCTCTCAATCTTGTTTATATCTTTCTTTTTGTGTGGGGACCACACTACCGCTGCATATTCTAACCTGGGGCGGATCATGGCCACTATCAATTTTTTTATCATTTCCTCATCCATATAATGAAATGCTACTCTTATGTTAGTCAAGAGTTTATAAGTCTCTCCAACTATCTTGTTAATGTGCTTTTCTGGTGACAAACTATCTTGGACCAGCACTCCCAAATCTTTCTCTTCTCTCCTTTTTGTGATTAATTCATTACCCAAAAAATAATTCAGTGATGGTCTCCTGGTACTTTTACCCATTTCCAATATTTTACATTTCTTTACATTAAATTTCATTTCCCACGTCCGGCTCCAGTTGTGTATCCTATCCAAATCCTCCTGCAGTATTTTACAGTCCTCCTCAACCTCTATCTTCCTCAAGATCTTTACATCATCAGCAGACAGACTTCCATAACTGTTCACTCCATCTACCATATCATTTACGTAAATCAGGAACATTACTGGCGCCAACACTGAGCCTTGAGGTGTGTGTGTGTGTGTGTGTGTGTGTGTGTGTGTGTGTGTGTGTGTGTGTCTGTCCGTCTGTCTGTCTGTCTGTGTGTTGAGTCGTGTGTGTACGCAGGAGAGCCTGTGTTTGCGTCAGGCAGGGATACTGAGTGTGGAGGGATGGCTGAGTTCATATTAAGACTGTGTGAATAGAGGTTTTTGTATGCATGTTAGTAAATGTGTGTGTGTGTGTGTGTGTGTGTGTGTGTGTGTGTGTGTGTGTGTGTGTGTGTGTGTGTGTATTTACCTCTTTGTATTTACCTATTTGTAGTATACAGGAATTGAGCAATGCTCGTGTTGTCCTGTCTCCATATCCACATTTATCAAGTCTACCTTTACACACATGAATGTTTTTCTCATGCACCACCTCTTTGTCTAAGTCGTTCCAAATATTTAAGTATTTACCCAATATACCTAATTGTGATATACACGGAATGTACTATGCTCGTGGGTTTCCGTCGCTGTTTCTCAGTAAGTCGAATTTAGCTTTAAACTCGTTTAAGTTTTTAGACTGGACGATCTCTTTGTCCAGGCTATTCCATAAGTCTATACTTCTGTAAGGAAAGCTATATTTCTTGATATCCTTCAAGCAGCTTGACTTTTTCAATTTCATTCCGTGTCCTCTTGTTGCTCTCTTATCCCATACAAACAGATCTTCTTTGTCAATTTTATCTACTCCCACCATGGTCCTGAACACCGCAATCATGTCTCCCCTCTTTCTCCTTTCCTCTAACGAAGGCAAATCCAGTTTTTCCAGACTCTCTCTGTATGACAGGTCTGTCAGACTGGGGACCATCTTGGTTGCTGTTCTTTGTATTCTCTCAATCTTGTTTATATCTTT
Organism: Coenobita brevimanus; assembly: GCF_032717465.1. Lineage (NCBI taxonomy): Eukaryota > Metazoa > Arthropoda > Malacostraca > Decapoda > Coenobitidae > Coenobita > Coenobita brevimanus. The sequence goes on from NC_137014.1 coordinate 45,866,695, forward strand.
CTTTTTGTGTGGGGACCACACTACCGCTGCATATTCTAACCTGGGGCGGATCATGGCCACTATCAATTTTTTCATCATTTCCTCATCCATATAATGAAATGCTACTCTTATGTTAGTCAAGAGTTTATAAGTCTCTCCAACTATCTTGTTAATGTGCTTTTCTGGTGACAAACTATCTTGGACCAGCACTCCCAAATCTTTCTCTTCTCTCCTTTTTGTGATTAATTCATTACCCAAAAAATAATACAGTGATGGTCTCCTGGTACTTTTACCCATTTCCAATATTTTACATTTCTTTACATTAAATTTCATTTCCCACGTCCGGCTCCAATTGTGTATCCTATCCAAATCCTCCTGCAGTATTTAACAATCCTCCTCAACCTCTATCTTCCTCAAGATCTTTACATCATCAGCAAACAGACTTGCATAACTGTTCACTCCATCTACCATATCATTTACCTAAATCAGGAACACAAGTCAAGAGTGAGAGCCGTGGAAATGAGTTATTTAAGAGGAGCCTGTGGAGTCACATGGAGAGACAGGCTGACGAATGAGGATATAAAGGAGCGTTGTGGTGTTGATGTGGATGTGATAGGAAGCGTTATAAGGAACACACTGAGGTGGTTTGGCCATGTGGAGAGGATGGAGGGTGAAAGACTGACGAAGAGAGTGTATGTGAGTGAGGTGGAGGGGGAAAGAGGGAGGGGGAGGCCGAGGATGAGATGGAGAGATGGGGTGGAGAGGTATATGAGAGAGGGGGGTGTGAGTTGGGAGCAGGGCAGTGAAATGGCAGGGGACAGGGCGACTTGGAGGCGATTTGTTTGTGGCCACCCCAAACGGGATTGAGGCGTCTGGCAATAGATAGATAGATAGGAACATTACTGGCGCCAACACTGAGCCTTGAGGTGTGTGTGTGTGTGTGTGTGTGTGTGTGTGTGTGTGTGTGTGTGTGTGTGTGTGTGTGTCTGTCTGTCTGTCTGTCCGTCTGTCTGTGTGTGTTGAGTCGTGTGTGTACGCAGGAGAGCCTGTGTTTGCGTCAGGCAGGGATACTGAGTGTGGAGGGATGGCTGAGTTCATATTAAGCCTGTGTGAACAGAGGTTTTTGTACGCATGTTAGTAAATGTGTGTGTGTGTGTGTGTGTGTGTGTGTGTGTGTGTGTAATTCTAACTCACAGAAGAATCGTGGAAGAGAATTACATGCGCTTCAGTTGAAGGTGTGGGATGATGGGTCTCTTTGATCCCACTTGAACACATACAAGACTTCAGCATGCAAGTATAATTATGCAAACACACACACACACACACACACAACACACACACACACAAAATCACGTTCACCTCCTGTGATGTTTGACTTTGGAAGGACCTACCAACAAAAGACCGTAATGCATAAATCAATTTAACCTCGAATGACCTAATCCAACTTAAATCAACCCAACCTAATCTAGCTTAACCTCACCTAACCCAGTCTAATTGTATTTAACCTCACAATCTCACGTAACCTCCCTATACCTAACCTAACCAATTCTGACGCAGCCTAACCGCATCTAACCCTACCTAATCCTACCCAGTCTCACTTAACCATACCATACCCGACCTAACCCAACCAGTCAAGCCTAAAATGACCTAATCCAACCGAACCTAACCCAGCCTAACCCAACCAAATAAAACCCAACCGAAAACCTATGAAAACCGACGTATTCTAAAGCAATCTAACCTAATCCGTCTATATCTAGTCGAACTGAACCCAACCCGACCAAAAATTACCTAATCAGACCAAACCCTGCCCAAAGTGACCTAACCTAACTTTCGATCGGCTATATATTCGCTAAGAAAATTTTGCTGCTGCCTGAAAGTCTACGGATGGCACATTCCAAGTTTCGCCTGTTCTGGTTACAAGTCTGTGTTCTTAACTAATTGTTCTTACCTAATTGTATCTTTACAGGAATGAGTCAAGCTCGTACTGTCTCGTGTCTTAAACCATATTAATCGTACATATCCTTAAATTTGTGAATTGTTTTGGCACACTATTTCATTTGGTAGTGCATTCCATTGATCAATTGCTCTGTTTGGGAAACTGAATTTCCTTACGTCTCTATCACCTCTCTTCTTATGCAGTTTTTTGCAGTGTCCTCTTGCTGATACTTCTCCATATGTCAAGTAATCATTTATGTGTGTGTGTGTGTGTGTGTGTGTGTGTGTGTGTGTGTGTGTAATTCTAACTCACAGAAGAATCGTGGAAGAGAATTACATGCGCTTCAGTTGAAGGTGTGGGATGATGGGTCTCTTTGATCCCACTTGAACACATACAAGACTTCAGCATGCAGGTATAATTATGCAAACACAGACACACACACACACATATACACACACAGCTCTCTTTCTCTCTCTCTCTCCAACTCTCTCTCTTTTACTCTAGTTCATATTTCAAGTGCATATGTAAGTCTATGTCTGACCTTTCACCATATATGTCTGCCTGATTCGCCACAGCTACAATATATCATCTTGCCTGGTCATTACTTACAGCCCTGTATCTGCATAATAAACCGTGAAACATTGTAACTGGCGGACCGTGGCAGGAAAACAAGAGAAAAAGAGGCTGGATAAGAGAAAAGGAACTGAGAGTAAAAGCAAAAAGAACAGAGAATGAGATAAAGAGAGCAGAGACTGACACTAAAAGCATAATGGCATGAATGGGGCCAGAAAAAGTGAAAGAGGAAGGACAGAAGAGAGGAAAAGGATAGACACCCAAAGCAGCACTACACTGAGTGAGTGGATGGTGAGCACAGGAAAATGGCACAGCTAGGAACAATTTTACAAATGCTGTACTTAGTTTCCTGACATGACACCATCACTCCAGCAACCAATGTTTGTGCAGTGGGCATGGTGAAGGATGACCCTCCTGTCCTAAGGTGCTTTCAGCAGAGGTAAAATGGGTTTTTAGCTTCATAAAAACCTATGCATTTGTGACTCCTGTTGCCACTATTTGGTAACATGGAGGCACCTTTCATACTCAGAGGGTTAAGACATCTTCCACAGTGGTACTGCATGTCATTGCCAAGTTTATAAATGATCTATCTATCTATCTATTGCCAGACGCCTCAATCCCGTTTGGGGTGGCCACAAACAAATCGCCTCCAAGTCGCCCTGTCCCCCGCCATTTCACTGCCCTGCTCCCAACTCACACCCCCCTCTCTCATATACCTCTCCACCCCATCCCTCCATCTCATCCTCGGCCTCCCCCTCCCTCTTCCCCCCTCCACCTCACTCACATACACTCTCTTCGTCAGTCTTTCACCCTCCATCCTCTCCACATGGCCAAACCACCTCATAAATGATATATTTATTAATTTCTATATTAACCCAGTGACATTAAGTTGGTGCTTTAATAAAGGCATGTTATTTATAAGTTAACATATTTAGAGAACAATTATGATGCTATAGCATGTGTAGGTCTTTTCACCTGATGGCAGCTGTCCATGGCACCACCACCGTGCATTGTCAAGATGGCAGTTATGGAGCAGCATGTCATTACTAATGCTAGGTATTAATATCAACCACCCTGGCATAGTAAATGGTTCCTGGACTACAAAAGACCACTTGGTTGGTCAGTCGGGGTAGAATCACAGTGTGAGTGGACTGCAGGTGCCCCAAATTATAGGAAGGCAAGTTATAAGTACACACTCACTCCCTAACCATTCCAGCCCCTGGAATCCTGACTCCACCTCATAAATATCCTCACTTAAATGCTTCATATTCTGGCATTAATATCCTGTATATCTCAGGAGTCCAAGATGGAGAGATGGCTATTTTATGCTGTGTTAAGTAGACAAACAGACAGACTGACAAATGAGGAAGTAAAGGAGTATTGTGGTGTTGATGTGGTTGAAAATGTTAAGAGAAATACTCTGAGATGGTTTGGCTATGTGGAAAGGATGGAGAATGAGAGACTGACCAGAAGAGTTTACCAGTGAGGTGGAAAGGAAGAGGGGGAGGGGGAGACCAAGAATGAGGAGAGGGATGAAGTGGAAAGGATGGAGAATAAGAGACTGACTAGAAGAATGCATGTGAGGTGGGGGGGGGGGAGACCAAGGATGATATGAAGTGGAGACGATGGACAATAAGAGACTGACTAGAAGAGTGCATGTGGGTGAGATGGGAAGGGAGACCAAGGATGAGATGGAGTGGAGAGGATAGAGAATGAGAGATTGACAGGAAGAGTACACGTGAATGAGGTGGAGGAGGAAGCCAATGATAAGATGGAGGGATGGGATGGAGAGAGATAAGAGAGAGGAAGGGTGTGAGTTGGAGGGAGGGAAGAGGACAGGGTAACATGGAGGCAATTTGTTAGTGGCCACCCCTTACAGGAATAAGGTGCCTTGCAACAGATAGATAGACACAGATAGATAGAAAAATGGATAAAGTTACCAGATAGAGACATACCTGACACAATATATAGCAGACTGAGTGTGGAGATACCAGGCCATTCTCCAAAAGTGTTTATAGGAGCTGCAAGCCAGGACAATGCAGTGCTTGTTGCCCACCACACTGTAAAATAAAAAGACATGATAATGGTGATGATAATAATAATAATAATAATTAATAATCATCATCATCATCCGGACCTCCTTTCCCACCCAAGGGCAGGGTGAGGAATAATAATAATAATAATAATAATAATAACAATACTGGTTATAATAATAACAATAATAATAATAATAATTGTGGTAGGTGGGGGCGCTCACTATCCACTCACTCGATGTAGTGCTGCTCTCGGGTGTCTACCCTTTCCTCTCTTCCATCCTTCTTTCCTTCCATCCTCTTCTGTCTTTCTTTCCTTTATTCTTTCCTTGTCCTTCTGCCTACGGGTGACTTTACACTCCCTCTTCTGTCTTTCTTTTCTTCATTCTTTCCTTTTCCTTCTGCCTGTGGGTGACTCTACATTGAGTGACAAGCCAAATGGTTTCCTGTACACCAGGATACCATTAACTATGCTGGAAACGAAAGGGTAGTTGCAACATTTATCCACATAGTTTCAACCTGGAATAACATATTATAATAAATACAGTTTCAATGTTTCAGATATTCTAAAATTCTTTAACTGCCTTGAGCTGATATTACGAGTTATTCATATAAACGTACAGTCCACTAGCAAGCATTAAACAGCAACTCCACCACCAACAGTATAAACGAATTTCTGAATTTTATGTTATACATCTCCAAAGTATATAGATCTAGTTCTATGTTCACTATATAACAATAATATAGGTACTAAATCAATATTCACTTACACCATGACCCTCCATGGCTCCTAATGGACCATGTGGTAGTAACGAAAACCTAGGTGGCTGCATGAGTACTGAAATTTGATTTATATTAGTCATACCTGAAGTATCCTTGCATAATAATAAATAGTAAAAATATTGTATCAAATATCAAGCACACTCTACCATGACAACTAAAAACTCTGTCAAGTATTATAACCCACCGATAGTGCCGCAATCTACTCCTATGTCCGGAGCTTCACCAGGCACCGTCAGTCACTACTGCCTATATGGAACTGACCTGAGAATGAGCACTGAGTGGCCAGGAAGCAGATCACAAACAAATGCTAGCTAGATGCACCCTAATATACAAATCTTTCTTCCTTACCATAATTACAATAATAAATCAATACACAACTAATAGTAAATGTTATTACACATTACATCAATATCTTATTTCAACAGTGTACCCAAACATAATGCGAACACCAAACACATACTGAACACTAAAATACAGACAGCCAACCGAATCCCATACAACTAGCACAGTTAAGACCTGTCCTTTGCACAATACAAATACTTAACTAATGATTACTAGGTACAATATTTAAGGTAAACAGTACATAATTACAATACAGTACATATCATCATGAGTGCAGATGATACATGATGATACAGTAACCATACAACAAAATTTTGGCACCTGGTGGATTAGTGGGTAATTATTGCACTCCAGTCAGATTGAGCCGGTGCAGGTTTATATCCAAGGGGTGGTTGGGGTTGATTGCTCATGTAATGCCACTCAGGGATGAGTGAGGCTGGTCACTCTCATCTTAAATGCCGAGACCAACTGCCAAGCCCCAGACTTCTACGCTCCTCATGGGGCAATGTAGGATTGGATGATGGATGATGGAATAATAATAATACAGGACATACATAAAGGTACATCATAATAATCCAACAAATATTGGACTTCAAAGCTGTGATCACTAGCCACACTGGTTTCCTATTTAATGAACCCTATGCACATCCACCCACACCAAGAATGAGTGAAGAGTGAGTTATGTATTATTCTAACTTTGGGATGGTCCCCACAAAATGTGCAAACAAATGTCAAGTGGCAGTATTTGGTCATCATTATCATCATCGGGACCTCCTTTCCAACCCTAGGGCAGGGTGAGTAGTAGCAATGTCCAGACAGCCCAAATTTGCCCAGTCCAGTGGGCCATGCTTCCATTCACCCATCATTCACGCCCCTGGAATCCAGGCTCTATCGGATACGCCAAAAATATTCACCACGTTCCATAGCTTCACATAAATGTACCCGATAGAGCGGTATTTGGTAAAGATTAAATTCCAGACAACTAAGGCAATGACAGGCTTCAATAAAGCACTACTTTCTCAGAAATACGATACTAACGTAGATAAGGAAGCCAACTCCACTGAACTCATTAGTGAATTGATTGTGTGTAAGGGACTGCTGGACAGAAGACCAATTTATGCAAATGCAAACAGCTTGTCAAAAATATTCTTTCATGTGTATGATATTTTTTATTAATGAGCATTTCAGTGATGAGTGGTCTCTGCTCTTGGCAAATCTCATAAGTTTACCTAAACATGTAGAATAGCTATGATTGTTATGTTACAATTTTGGGCCCACGACTGAGTTAGGCTCGCTAGCTGGGTAGCAGATGACACTCTGAAAGTCGCCCATTAGTGTAATGGCAAGAAAATGGCTAACCAAATTAAGCTTTTACTTGTGTAATAGTTATACAAATACAGTAAGACCTCACTATAACAGACTAATTGGGGCCAAAGCCATGCCGAAAAATGTGAAATTCTGATAGAAGCGACATCCGGACTTCCCCCTGCTAACCCAGACTTTTTCCAATATATCAGACATTAGTCCAGATCACACCATTGGTTTATAAACTGTTTTGACAACCACTGCGGTACTGTACTGTGTTATACCTTCACTGCAGTAATCAAAAGGTATAACATGTATAATAATACTGTTCACTGATAAAGATGTCTTTTATTTTCCTTAGTGTGGTGAACATGGCTGAAGTGGTCAGGCAGTCCGGACTGCTTCTAGCTTTATCAGATTTTTTCTGATAAATAGGAATTTAGTCCAGTAGCTCCACAATTCCGATAAAAGCAAATTCCGGTCCCTTGAAGTCCGTTTATATCGAGGTTTTGCTGTACATGCTATTGCCAGAAGTGCATGTTGGAAAATAATATCTATCAGTCACTGTAAAGGGTAATTCAACATACTTGCCATTCTATTAAACAGAACATTCTGTCTGACTTAAGGTTTTACAGTGGAAAATTTTCATGAAATACATAAACCATCTCTCTTCAGCTGCTGAGTCTGGCCTTTAAGTAAACAGTATATTTAGGTGAAGTAAATATGGAGGCTAAGGGACTGACAAGAGAACAAGCTGGCTGGATGAATTTTGTGCAGAGACGCACATGACCAGGGATTTGGAACCCCTTTTAAAGTGGCAGCGTCCGGACTGACTCTATCGGATAAGTACACGTGAAGCTACAGAACGTGGTGAAATTTTTTGGTCTATCAGATGAAGCCGGGATTCTGTAAACTTGAATGGTGAGTGAATGGAAGTGTGTCCCATTGAACTGGGCAGACTCTGGCTGTCTGGACGCTGCTACTCCTCACCCTACCCTAGGGTGGGATAGGAGGTCTGGATGATGATGATGATGATAATGATGATGATGAAATATGGAAGAATAAAGAAGGTAATAACTTATACCATTATTTAGCAAATGAAAGTATTAAAATAACAAATCAAAAAATATATAATAAAACAGGTATTGATGCTGATGAATTAAAATGTGATGAACAGAAATAAATGCTGCATCACAATGGGCATGACCTCAGTTGTAGATGTTATACAACTCATGAAACAAGTCTTCAAATTTCAGAGTACTGAATGGTGGATAAATAAATGTGAAGGCCAATAACCCATGCACCTGACTGATTTTTATTCCTACTTGACCATTTTCTTACTTAATTTCACGATGCTACCCACATGCCTGTGATGGAGAATAGAGATGGGAAGACGATTATATGTAAAGTGAATTTCCCCATACACAAAACTTCCTTTGGATGATTTAGAGAATGTACAAAGCAGTTTGCCACATGTGGAGAGGATGGAGGGTGAAAGACTGACGAAGAGAGTGTATGTGAGTGAGGTGGAGGGGGAAAGAGGGAGGGGGAGGCCGAGGATGAGATGGAGAGATGGGGTGGAGAGGTATATGAGAGAGGGGGGTGTGAGTTGGGAGCAGGGGAGTGAAATGGCGGGGGACAGGGCGACTTGGAGGCGATTTGTTTGTGGCCACCCCAAACGGGATTGAGGCGTCTGGCAATAGATAGATAGATAGATAGAATATGCTGAAAATATACCAGTAATCATAACATCAATAGACAAAAACTATAGGAAAACTACAGGATGTATTTGTTAACCTAGAACCATAAGACTGTGCAAACAATACAATGAAAAACTACATCTTAAAACTCTTACCTTCTCCAGTCATATTTTCTGATGAGTCTCGTCGATGGCCATTAGGTCTGTTTGGTGGATAATTCTGCTATGTATTCTCAGGCGTTGTTACCTGTGAGGTGGAGAAAGTAAAGGCATAATGAGATTCATAACATATCATATCATTTATAGAGGTTCCAGCATGCTTGCATAATTGGCCTTGATCACCTATTGGCAGCTCTCCATCCTGCTTGATCTCTGGCAGCCTTCCTGTTCAGTCCCTTATCCCTGAGGTCACACTATGACCTCATCTCTGGTCTTTTTCAGTGTGCCTCTTGCAACCCTACCCTCGAAGTTCACTTTTCTTACTTTTTGCACCAAACTGTCATTCTCCATCCCCTCCACAAGCCCTTATCATCTCAGTCTACCCCTCCTCATCACAACACCAATACATCTCTAGTCCCATCCTTCCTCTAAATACTTTAGTTGTAAACCTAGCCCCCCCATGCCTTGCATTCAAGGATGCACTACACATCCATCTAATCATTGTCAGTTCGATATGTTTGAGCCAACAAATACAGCATCCTCTTCCTTTACTGCCCAGGTCTCACTACCATACAGCATTACATTCCTAACACATGTCGCCTACAAAGATCCCTTAGCATGGAAGGAGAGCCCTCTCAATGTCAGGAGAGGCAACAGCCCCCTGAACTTCTTCCAACCACTCCTTACTCTGGCCAAAGAGATGCTCCAGCCCCACCTCCAGTACATAACATGTCTCCCAAATTAATAATAATAATAATAATAATAACAATAATAATAATAATAATAATAATAATAATAACAACAATAATAATAATAATAATAATAATAATAATAATAATAATACAGTAATATTCTGGTCTTTTGTTTCTCAAAAGCACCAGTCCTTCCATAAGGAATTCTCTAGCTCTGGAAACACGTATACATTATTATTACAGTTACAAGAATTGTGACATCTCTCATATACAATACAAACTTCATCAGTAAAAAAAAAAAAAGAAGAGGAAAAGAAAGGGGCAATAATTAAACCCTACAATCATCTGTCATATACCTCTCTTCAGGACGTAGCATTTTTAAAAAAGAAAGGCTTTTAGCTGTCTCTTAAAGGATTCAGCAGAAGAGAGTTGTCTCATGGACAATAGCAATCTATTATATAATCTAGGGGCTCTATACACAAAAGAACGATCAGAGAAAGATGACTGGTGAATGGCTCCTTGCTCATCAAGACGCAAGGAATCATCTTCACTGCGTAACATCACACCCGGGTGTGTCAATGGGAGTTTTAACAATTCAGCAAGATACTTCGGTTCACCAAACTTAAGAACCTTGAATGTAATAAGACACAGTTTAAATTCAATTCTAGCCTTTACTGGTAACCAATGCAACTCAATCAGAAACGGGGTAGTTGAGGTTCTTGGGGGGAGACCAAAGATAAGCCGTGCTGCCCTGTTCAACACAGACTGAACCTTTGTTAGTATATTATTTGGAAGACCAACCCACAGTGAATTACAATAATCAACACGAGACAAGACCACTGCATGGACCAATGTTAAGAGTGTTACGAATTCTACTGTCTAGAGGAAGAAAATTCTAATTGTAACATGGCCAAACAAGTAACCCGTAAAAAGTGAACGAATCATATTAGGAATATAAAACTGAGCAAAAAGTTTGATATATATTACACATTATACAATCATTAAATAGTCTCACCAAGGTTAACACTGCCAAACAAGCTTGCAGGAATAATGGGAGAAACTTCGCTTTTCTCTAATTCGTCAAAACCTAACTGGTTAAGCAGAACAGTAATACCCTAATACATAAATATTAAAAGGTAAGGTTAAGCCATTAACTTAGCTGTAAGGTGACCACATGAACTAAAGTTAACCTCTGGACCACTTGTACACAATCGAGGAAACAGAAGGCAGGAGCTGTTCGTCTCAGAGGTTGCTAACACCACACAGATCAGTCAAGGAGTGAGTCACAGACGAACAGCTCCCTCCCTCGACTCCATCAGTTACCCAAGGTTACCAATTGGTCTTTTAAGATGTTGCAAACTACTGTATTATATAAAATTTCAACCTTACTACAAAATATACTAAAGTTAATATAATTATAAACACAAAACTAGAGAATTACTAAATTCATAAATGAGTTCATAATGAATACTTATTACACAATTAAAACACAAAACAACTGAACCCTACCAAGCGCAGAGCTCACACAAAAATTAGTAAGCATGTCCATGACATTGTTAAATGGGGGTTTAGCCATAGTTAGGCAGGGTATGGTGGTATTTCTACCCCCATCGTTAAGCCGGGGTATAGCATCTAAGGGGTATCGTATATCGAGGTATTACTGTAATAGCTGTAATGAGTGGATTTCCGTCATGAAAAGGGGGCCGGTGTGACTAGGGTGTGAGGCCGCAATGACTAGAGCTGGTAAATTAGGGCCTGGAGTGACTTGAAGCTGATCAAGCATTGTGGAGAGCCACCATTAGCTGACCAAGGCCGATCCATGCAAGGATGTTGGTGCCTTTGGTACGATGATACAAATTAAATTATAAAAATCCATCATCCACTCACTTGATGTAGAGCTGCCTACTTCTTCCTTAGCCTTTATTATTCTTTTTCTGTGCCTGTCCTCCTCTCTTCATATTTCTCCCATCTTTCCTGTCACTTCTTATTGCTTTTCTTTCCTTTACAGGTGGCTTCTACATTGAGTGACAAGCCAAATGGTTTCCTGTAAGCCAAGAAACCATTTACTACGCTGGGTGGTAACCATATAACCAAACCATACGTGCTCCCTAAGTGTCAACAAGTGGGTTGGTGGAGGATTAGTGCCCCTCCCCATAAAACAAATAACTCAAAGTCAAATGGCCACCCCTTACGGGATTGTGGCGTCTGGCAATAGATAGATAGATAGATGTCCATGACACCTTCCCCCTAAGATAAAATTTACTGGTAAATTTTATCATAGTCCAGATGAACCTAGTACCTATGAATATAGCTTTACAGTTCAGTGTATTAAACACGAGAAAGAGTATCAGCCAGGATATTCTCTTGCCCCTTGATATGCCTTATTTCTAAATTGTATGGCTGAATCAACAATGACCACCTCATTAGTCTCTATTTCTGTTTATCATTCAGTTTAGAAACTTCAGTGGATTATGATTGCTGTAAACAATCACTGGATACCTTGCATTACTTACATAAACATGAAATTTCTCTAAAGCTAGTATCAATGCCAAGAGCTCCTTTTCAATGGTAGCATAGTCTCTTTGATACTTCTTAAACTTGGTTGACATATAACACACAGGATGCAAAACTTCATCTTTTCCAAACTGAAGTAAAACAGCACCCGCTCCTGAATCACTGGCATCCACATGTAGACTGAAGGGTTTCTCAAAGTCTGGAGATCTCAGCACTGGAGCAGTGGACAACAAGGCTCGGATGTTTTCAAATGATGTTTGACATTCAGCTGTCCACTTGAAAATCTTCTTTGGACTAGAGAGGTCAGTTAACGGAGCAGCAACCTGAGAAAAATTTGGACAAAATCTTCTATAATATCCAGCCATCCCCAGGAAACGTAACAAGGACTTGCGGTCAGAAGGTGGTGGAAAGTTCTGAATGGTGTCTATTTTAGCGTCGACTGGTTTAATATGATCTTTCCCAACCACGTGACCCAGCAATGCTACTGTAGCACGAAGGTGGTGGAAAGTTCTGAATGGTGTCTATTTTAGCGTCGACTGGTTTAATATGATCTTTCCCAACCACGTGACCCAGCAATGCTACTGTAGCACGTCCAAACTCGCTCTTTGCAAGATTTAGGGTAAGATCCGCCTCAGGCAGTCTAGTAAACAGTGCCCTGAGTCGTTCAATGTGTTCTTCCCAAGTAGAAGAACCCACCACCAAATCATCCAGATAAGCCTGCACTCCCTCCAGTCCTCTGATGATGTTGTTTACCAAACGTTGGAAGGTGGCAGGTGCGTTCCTCAAGCCAAAACTCATGACCTTATACTGATACAAGCCATCTGCCGTGATGAAGGCAGAAATCCTCTTAGCCCTCTCTGTCAGTGCAACTTGATAGTAGCCCTTCAATAAATCCAGTTTAGTAATGAACTCTGCTTTTCCAATTCCATCAATCACATCATCCAGACGGGGTAAAGGAAATGAATCTGGCAGAGTAACAGCATTCACGCGATGGTAGTCGGTGCACAGTCTCATACTTTCATCTGCCTTTGGAACAAGGAAGCATGGCGAAGCCCACTCACTGTCGCTAGGTTCCGCCAGATCATGGGAAATCAAAAACGATACCTCTTCTTGTAGCTTCTTTCTCTGGGAAGGGTTGGCTCGGTAAGAGGCTTGCTTGATTGGCTTGGTGTGGTCCAGTAGGATGATGTCATGCAACACACCACGACATGGCCTAGGAATGTCACTGCAGATCCCTCTGAATTCCCTCATCAGATTCACCAGATCTGTTGACTGCCGAAGTGAGAGGTGCTGCAATTTAGGACCAAAATTAGACAAAAGCTCAATGTTACATAGCTTAAGGGGATCAGCTTCAAAGAATTCTGGATCTTCCACTTCCACTTCGTGCTGTACCATGATTTGTCCTCCTCCTCTACAGTAGTATGGCTTCAGTACGTTTATATGTACCCGACGTTCCTTTCTTCCACGATCAGGAGTCTCTATTACATAGTTCACAGAGTCAACCTTTTCTTTGACTCTGTATGGTCCAAAATACTTTGCCTGAAGAGCATATTCTTAGCTAAAGGAAGAAAAGCTAGTACTAAATCACCGGGATTAAAGTTTCTTTCCACTGCTTTCCTGTCAAAAGTCTCCTTCATGGGTTCCTGTGCACCCTTCAAATTTTCTCTGGCAAAATTTCTGATATGATTTAACCTGTCTCTGAACTTTTGTACATATTGTAAAAGAGGCATAGTGTTATCCTCCGATACCCAACTTTCTTTGACTAATTTGAGTGGTCCCCTAACCTCATGTCCATACACGAGCTCGAATGGGGCATAACCAAGAGATTCCTGCTTACTCTCTCAATTGGCAAACAGAAGCAGATGTATCCCTTCATCCCACTCTTTCCCTGCTTCCAGACAATACTTTCTCAGCATTTGCTTATAAGTCTGATGAAAGCGCTCTAAAGCGCCCTGTGACTCAGGATGGTAAGCTGTAGCAAAGTACTGCTTAATAGACAACTCATGCATCACTTGTTGAAAGAGACCACTTGAAAAATTCGAGCCTTGGTCTGACTGAATGGATCTGGGTATACCATACTGAGTAAAGAATTTGGTCAGTGCCTTAACAATTAATTTAGCAGAAATTTTCCTCAAAGGAATACATTCAGGATACCGAGTGGTAGCACACATAATCGTAAAAATGTACTGGTTTCCACTCTTAGTTTTTGGCAATGGACCTACACAGTCAATTATAATATGACTAAATGGCTCTTTCACAACCTCAATGGGCTTGAGAGGTGCTGGTGGAATAACACTGTTAGGCCTCCCTACCAGTTGGCAAGTGTGGCATGTCTGGCAATACTCTGAGACGTCCCATTTCATCTTTGGCCAAAAGAAATGTCTCATTAACTTGCTACAAGTCTTACGAACTCCTAAGTGTCCACCTAGACCATCATGAGCTAAACCTATTAAATCCTGACGGTAGACAGTTGGAACTACAACTTGGTACAAAACGGAAGTCTGATCATTAGCAGGTACATCTGTTGGTCTATACTTTCTCATAAGTATGTTAGAACGAGTGAAGTAACAGGTACTTGAAGAGGAGTCTACCTCATCATATGACTAACGAAAATATTTTAGCAGGTTGGGATCTTCTTGTTGTGCTCTAATAAGCATTTCTTTAGTGATAGGTAAATTCTTTATCTCGTCACTGTCATTAATACTTGTTTGTTTAAACAAATTACTAAGGTCAAGTCCAAGATCATCTTCATTTTCTACAGCCTCATCCTCAGGAGAGGACTCACCTGTATATACTCTGTGTGTAGTCATACTTCTAGTCATGGCACAACTAGGAAAAAGATACGGGTTTTCATTTTCTAACTGTTCTGTTGGATTGTAACTACAGGGTACAAGGGTTACTACAGGATCAGGTACCAGAAAATCACCAGCTATGTCATTACCCAACAAAAATGTCATGCCATCAACTGGAAGGGGAGAATCCTGAACTCCTACAGTGATATATTGCTGCACAAGATCTGACTCTATATAAATTCATGCTAAAGGAACAGTGACAACTCCACCAACACCCCTCAGAACCACGTGCTCACCAGTATAAGAGTTTTCCATAAATGGAACAGCACTCTTAACTACCACACTGTGTGATGCACCGGTATCCCTTAATATCTGAACTGGGTATGAAATTTCTAATGAGCTATCACTTGAAACTAATCCCTGAAACATGAGTGGACCAAATGAGCCAGTCTTATCACTTGAGGAGGCTACAGCAGTGACACCATTTTCCTTCACTGTACTTAACACAAGGGAAGATTCTGATTTAGCTGCATTCTTTTTTGCCAGCTTTGGACAATTAGCAATGACATGTCCTGGTTGTTTACAGTAATAACAAGCATTAACTGATCCTAATGCAGTTGGTTCTTTTCTTGATCCTGAACTCTTAGCATTCTTAGACAAATTGACTAAGACCTTGCTAACAAGACTGAGATTCTTTAAGCTTATCACCCTGATCACTTGACTCCTCACAACCCCCCAGCCTCCTGCCAACTTGTCCATAGCGGTTCTGAGGTTTAAGCTTAGTACGATGTGTTAAGGCATAATTATCTGCTAATGTTGCAGCTTTACTCAAAGTGGTCACCTCACGTTCATCCAAGTACAGCCTGATGTCAGAAGCCACTGAACGTTTAAATTCTTCTAACAGGAATAGTTCTTTTAAGTCATCATAATTTTTTACATTTCTAGACCTAATCCATTGCTGAAATAACCTCTCTTTCTCTGCTGCAAACTCAACATACGTTTCTGACTCTGTCTTTCTTAAGTTCCGAAACCTTTGTCTATAAGCTTCCGGAACTAAATCGTAAGCTTTGAGCACTGCCTCCTTAACCTTGGTGTGATCTTTGCATGTTTCTTCTGAAAGGCTAATAAAAATAGTCTTTGCTTTTCCGACCAATACCGTCTGAACCAGAATTGACCAGTTCTCCTTTGGCCACTTTAAACTATTTGCAATCTTTTCAAATTGCAAAAAAAACTCTTCAGGATCACGCTCATCAAATGACGAAATTAACTTGGCATGCTTACTGACATCAAACTGAACCTAAATATTACCTTCCCTTTTTAATTCTAACTCTAGTTGTAACTTCTTAAGGTCATGCTCCCTTTGTTCTCTCTCATGTTCCCTCTGTCGCTGTGAAGCTTCCTTCTGTTTAGCAGCCTCAACCAATTCCAACTTCCTCAAAGCAATCAGTTCTGAAACATGGCTGCCACCTTCACCCACAGGATTTGTATCACACAAAGTTAAAGCAGAACTAGGAAGTATATTGCTAGACACTAATGTTTGAATTACTATCCTTTTGAGTTCTTCTTTTCTTATTTTACTGTCAAATGGTATTTCATAATAAGTAGCAAGCGAAACCCAATCACTTTTTTTCAAAACTACATCCTGTAATAATGGCAATGAAGGGTCAGCAACAAATTCAGCTAAATCAAATACTGCCATAATAACTTATAGAAATGCCAAAGTAAATCAAAATCAAAACAATGAAAAGAAAGAGAAGACTCTTCAAACCACCATTACTCGGAATTAAAACGTCTCCTGGCAAAACGAAGAAAAGCTTCACTCAAGGCTTCAGAATTATCCCAGTCAGGCCCCCATATGTTACGAATTCTACTGTCTAGAGGAAGAAAATTCTAATTGTAACATGGCCAAACAAGTAAGCCTCGGACTTGGAGGCGATTTGTTTGTGGCCACCCCAAACGGGATTGAGGCGTCTGGCAATAGATAGATAGATAGATTTTATCCAAATTTCCCATACAGCGTGTTGCATGAAATGTCTGACAAACTTCAGCAAGTTGTTCTTGGGACAATTTTGAGTTAAGAATCGCTGCATCAACATGGGTTCATTTCTCATCTATTATGCTCAGGTTCTGTTGGGAATGGCAGCAGATTAGAGACTGGTATCTGCAAAATGTTATCCACTACCACCACCACCAGGATTATCATCATCATCATGTCTCTTTTTTCCCCACCTACAAGTGGGGTTAGGTGGGGTCCAGAAGGCAAGGAAGAGGAAGTAACAAGATAGTGATGGACATAATCATTTTATCCAACCTTCCTATATTTTAAAAACTCAATGCAGCTTTATAATGAACCATGAGCATCTTTTAAGTAAACAGTTAAGTCACCATCAATTTAACAATGAAACCACCAAGACATGGAGTACTTGGAGAACACAACACCTAAACCCTTCAATCACCAAGCCCTTGCCCTGTGACTGTGACCTTTGACTGATCATTCCAAATACAGTAATGTGCCTTACTTGTAACGATGGCTTTTTGTATCCTGGCTCCCTCTCTGCACCAGCTTCAACTTGTTCTTCAATTTACTCCTCAGACCACCAGCTTCTTTCATCACCTTAGCCACATCTTTCTTCTCTTTGGTCATCTTTTTCTCTTCTGCTTCCTTCATCCTGCAAAATCAATTATCATAATCAGTACAACATTGCCATTTACAGTTGTATTCTTGGTGGATTTGGATATATCTCAGCACCTCTTTCTGAGCCATTCATTGTGCACATTTCATCTCAGTGTGCTTTTGTATATTACTGATGCGAACACTGTCACTGTACAAGCACCATAAATAACAGTGCATAATGCTGAGGTGTAATATACAAAAAGGGTTGTTATGAGAGAAGGTTGTATACAAGACAGGGGCGTGTGAACTGGGAACACAATAGTGAAATGATGGGGGACAGGGCGACATGGAGGCGATTTGTTTGTGGCAACCCCTTATGGGATTAAGGCGTCTGGCAACAGATAGACAGATGGATAGATAGGTTGTTAAGGAAGGGCTGCGATCAAGCCACCTATGCTCCCAACACCATTTAACCCTTTGACTGGACCTGATGCACACAGTTTTTATTCAAGCTAACACCAAAGTATTTAATAAAACTATGACAGTTACTAGCAGTCACAGGCTCATGAAAACTAACTAGAAATAAACTCTTTCTCTGTAACTGATCCATCTAAAAGTTATATTTAGGCAAACACTACATGATTATACTCAGGTTTAAACTAGTGCACAAGAGTACATCATTGTAAAGTATCATATGCATTATATACCAGAGTATGCACTGTGCATATATAAATTGCTGTATATAAGTGGTGTATATGCTTTTTGTGTCTTCATTGTGTCTTGGGCATTATGGGTACTACTTCCTGCTCTTTGGTTTGATTTGAGTGGTGTCTGGGGCAGTCTTAGATCAGTGCTGTTAAGTTACTGTTTGGATTTGGAGAGCACCCATTTCTTACTATTTACCAGTCATCATTTGGGAGGCAATGGTGTGAGTACTTTATTTATGAGGATTTTTATGTACTCTTTTCATAAGTAACATTGTTCATTTCATATTGTGATCTATTGCAACAGACATTAGTTTATTATGTGTAACACAATTAGTATTATATGACTTTGTTCCTTACCCCCAGCTGTGTTGCGACACTGTCTTGTTATAACTTATCCGCTTTGTATGTTAGCCATTATGTTTCATGTGACTGATATGTCCTTGATGTAACGAGTTGTAATATAAACGTGTCAAGTGGGGTTGGTGGGCATGTGGAGAGCGTGGAGGGTGACAGTTGGGTGTGGAAAGTGTGAAGCGTGAATGTCGGGGGTAGGGCTGTGAGAGGCAGACTGTCACATTTATAATAGCACTTAAGTTAACTGAGGAGGGAAATACCACTCCTGAATGTGTGCTGCTTTTTTTTTTTTTTTTTTTTTTTTTTTAACCTGAAGTAGGATTAGTGTCCCTCCCTGTAAAACACTTAACTCTGAGCCCTTGACCACCCTGTTTGGGATACATGGCATCTGGCAATGAATGAATGAAACAACAGATGCTGACATACAATATATCAAGTAATACAGCATCAGTACAGGTACTTCAGGTTTAAAAAAAAAAAAAAAAAAACTACTGCAAACTACATGAGAGGGGACTGACAAGTTCATGGCCTGAGGCAGAAGGAGATGAGCTATACAGTACAGTTTTCACTGAATGTGAGTCCAGTTCATCTTGGTGAATGACTGCACAGATAATTTAAAGTTACTGAGTTATTTTTCTGTTAGAAACTAACCTGCAGATGCTATGAAAATATAAAATATCAGCCATTATGTAGCGATGCACTACCTCACTGTCAAGAGGTATCGTCCCCTAGTGTAGCCACCATGTCCTCAGGAATCTCCTTGGTTGTTAATCCCTTGAGACTTAGGTAGCAGATGACTGAACTGACACTGATCTGTGGACAAATGAAATTATTAATATCAGTTGCTATGCATCCCCACTCACATACACTCTCCTGGCCTCTCCACATGGCCAAACCATTTCAAAGTATTTCTCTTAACACTTTCAGTTGCATACATTCTTCTAGTCAGTCTCTCATTCTCCATCCTCTCCACATGGCCAAACCATTTCAAAGTACTGTACTGTATTTCTCTTAACAGTTTCAGTCACATGCACACCAACACCACAAAGCTTCTCTACTTCCTTGTATATGCCTCTGCATCACTTTCACATGCTAATTAATTACTATACCTAAACTGTCCTGTAATTTACTCTGCTCAGGGGCATGGATTTCAAAAACTGGTCATTTCAAACAAAAAAACAATAAATCACACAAAAAAGGCAGGAGAAAATTACCTAACAAAGCCACAGCTACCAGTACTTCATGATATAGTTTAGTTGATTGCGAGAGAGAGAGAGAGAGAGAGAATGAGGAGGAAGAGGAGAAAGAGGAAATGATGAAAAGGAGGAGGAGGAGGAGGAGGTGGAGGAGGAAAAGGAAATGATGAAAAGGATGAGGATGAGGAGGAAAAAGATAAAGTGGGGGAAGAGGGCGAAGGAGGGGGAAGTCTATCAATCTATCTATCTATTGCCAGACACCTCAATCCCATTTGGGGTGGCCACAAACAAATCGCCTCCAAGTTGCCCTGTCCCCCGCCATTTCACTCCCCTGCTCCCAGCTCACACCCCCCTCTCTCATACACCTCTCCACCCCATCCCTCCATCTCATCCTCGGCCTCCCCCTCCCTGTTTCCCCCTCCACCTCACTCAATACATTAGCCAGAATACTGTAGATGTAGCAGTAGTCTACTTTTTACCTACTTAATATATACAGGTGCAGTTTAATATAAGCCAGAGTATTGTAGATTATACAGTAGTAGTAGTCTAACATTACAGTGCCTACTTTAGTACATGACGGAGTAGCCTAACATATGTCATAGTACTGTAGATGCAGGGGTGGTCTAACATTACCTACCACATTTTGCAGGTGGTGCAGTGGGCAGGGTGGATGGCAAGTCGTCCTGCGCCAGGTGTTGCACCGTCTCCCTCAAGCGCTAGCGCCCATGACTGCAGGAGGAACCGCCAGGAGTGCTTGGCAAGAACATCTGGCACGGACTCATTAGACTGCTCAGGTTCTGTTGGGAACGGTACATAGTTAGGGAATAATATCACCAATATTTTATTCAAATTTCCCATACAGCGTGTTGCATGAAATGTCTGACAAACTTCAGCAAGTTGTTCTTGGGATAATTTTGAGTTAAGAATCGCTGCATCAACATGGGTTCATTTCTCATCTATTATGCTCAGGTTCTGTTGGGAATGGCAGCAGATTAGAGACTGGTATCTGCAAAATGTTATCCACTACCACCACCACCAGGATTATCATCATCATCATGTCTCTTTTTTCCCCACCTACAAGTGGGGTTAGGTGGGGTCCAGAAGGCAAGGAAGAGGAAGTAACAAGATAGTGATGGACATAATCATTTTATCCAACCATCCTATATTTTAAAAATTCAATGCAGCTTTATAATGAACCATGAGCATCTTTGAAGTAAACAGTTAAGTCACCATCAATTTAACAATGAAACCACCAAGACATGGAGTACTTTGAGAACACAACACCTAAACCCTTCAATCACCAAGCCCTTGCCCTGTGACTGTGACCTTTGACTGATCATTCCAAATACAGTAATGTGCCTTACTTGTAACGATGGCTTTTTGTATCCTGGCTCCCTCTCTGCACCAGCTTCAACTTGTTCTTCAATTTACTCCTCAGACCACCAGCTTCTTTCATCACCTTAGCCACATCTTTCTTCTCTATGGTCATCTTTTTCTCTTCTGCTTCCTTCATCCTGCAAAATCAATTATCATAATCAGTACAACATTGCCATTTACAGTTGTATTCTTGGTGGATTTGGATATATCTCAGCACCTCTTTCTGAGCCATTCACTGTGCACATTTCATCTCAGTGTGCTTTTGTATATTACTGATGCCAACACTGTCACTGTACAAGCACCATAAATAACAGTGCATAATGCTGAGGTGTAATATACAAAAAGGGTTGTTATGAGAGAGGGTTGTATACAGGAGAGGGGCATGTGAACTGGGAACACAATAGTGAAATGATGGGGGACAGGGCAACATGGAGGCGATTTGTTTGTGGCAATCCCTTATGGGATTAAGGCGTCTGGCAACAGATAGACAGATGGATAGATAGGTTGTTAAGGAAGGGCTGCTATCAAGCCACCTATGCTCCCTACACCATTTAACCCTTTGACTGGACCCGATGCACACAGTTTTTATTCAAGCTAACACCACAGTATTTTATAAAACTATGAGAGTTACTAGCAGTCACAGGCTCATGAAAACTAACTAGAAATAAACTCTTTCTCTGTAACTGATCCATCTAAAAGTTATATTTAGGCAAACACTACATGATTATACTCAGGTTTAAACTAGTGCACAACAGATGCTGACATACAATATATCAAGTAATACATCATCAGTACAGGTACTTCAGGTTAGAAAAAAAAAAAAAAAAGCAGCACACATTCAGGAGTGGTATTTCCCTCCTCAGTTAACTTAAGTGCTATTATAAATGTGACAGTCTGCCTCTCACAACCCTACCCCCCCGACGCTCACACTTCTCACTTTCCACACCCAACTGTCATCCTCCATCCTCTCCACATGCCCAAACCATCTCAATCTACCCCTCATCACCACAACATCAATACACTTCAGTCCCAGCCTTTCTCTCAACTCTTCAGTTATAAACCAGCCCCCCAGGCCTCACATCCTAGCTAAATCAACCCAACCTAATCTAGCTTAACCTCACCTAACCCAGTCTAATTGTATTTAACCTCACAATCTCACGTAACCTCCCCATACTTAACCTATTTTGAAGCAGCCTAACCGCATCTAACCCTACCTAATCCTACCCAGTCTCACTTAACCATACCATAACCGACCTAACCCAACCAGTCAAGCCTAAAATGACCTAATCCAACCAAACCTAACCCAGCCTAACCCAACCAAATAAAAACCCATCCCAAAACCTATGAAAACCGACGTATTCTAAAGCAATCTAACCTAATCCGTCTATATCTAGTCGAACTGAAGCCAACCCAACCAAAAATTACCTAATCAGACCAAACCCTGCCCAAAGTGACCTAACCTAACTTTCGATCGGCTATATAGTCGCTATTAAATTTTGCTGCCTGAAAAAAAGTCTACGGATGTCACATTCCAAGTTTCGCCTGTTCTGTGTACACGTATAACTTCGTTCTTACCTAATTGTTCTTACCTAATTGTATCTTTACAGGAATGAGTCAAGCTCGTACTGTCCCGTGTCTAAAACCATATTTATCGTAAATATCCTTAAATTTGTGAATTGTTTTGGCACACACTATTTCATTCGGTAGTGCATTCCATTGATCAATTGCTCTGTTTGGGAAACTGAATTTCCTTACGTCTTTATCACCTCTCTTCTTATGCAATTTTTTGCAGTGTCCTCTTGCTGATGCTTCTCCATATGTTAAGTAACCATTTCTGTCTATTTTCTCCTTTCCTGACATGCATTTATATAGCATTATCATGTCACCTCTTTTCCTTCTCTCCTGTAGTGTTGGTAGATTCAGTTTATTTAGTCTTTCTTCGTAGCTTAGGGCCCTTAAGCTTGGTATCCATCTTGTAGCGGCCTTTTGAACTTTTTCAATCTTGTTTATGTGCTTTTTTAGATGAGGACTCCAGACTACTGATGCATATTCCAGGGTTGGTCTAATGAATGATGTTATTATCCTTCTCAGCATGTCTTCATTTCTGTGTGTGTGTGTGTGTGTGTGTAATTCACCGGGTCGTGTGTGTGTGTGTGTGTGTGTGTGTAATTCACCGGGTCGTGTGTGTGTGTGTGTGTGTGTGTTCTTACCTAATTGTATCTTTACAGGAATGAGTCGTACTGTCCCGTGTCTTAAACCATTTTTATCATACATATCCTTAAATTTATGAATTGTTTTGGCACACACTTTCATCCGGTAGTGAATTCCACTGACCAATTGCCCTATTTGGGAAACTAAATTTCCTTACGTCTTTATTGCCTCTCTTTTTATGCAGTTTTTTGCAGTGTCCTCTTACTTCTGCATCCCCATAGGTTATATACTCATTTGTCTATTTTCTCCTTCCCTGATATGCATTTATATAGTATACTGTGTATAATATACAGTATAATCATGTCTCCTCTTTTCCTTCTTTTATATGGTGTTTGCAACACCTTAAACCTTCTTTAGTTATACTTTCAAGTAGTGCCCAATTCTCTTGCTGTATGGGGCTACTCTTGGATCAGAATTTATTAAATTCTTTAGGCAACTTACCTCACTCCAGTTACCTCCATATTCACTTACCTCAGGCCTTTGCCGGTTCCACCTTTATATTTTGTAGTTTCCCAACCTCCCGTCACCCATCAAAGAAATACCAGTACTATATTACAATAGACCAGCTGGCCCACGCTAGTCAGCTCCTACACAAGTGTGACTAAATAAAAGAAAGTCATAATCCCACTGGCTGGGGAAGCACCCAGGCACCTTTCTTACCAGTTTATTTCTGTATCGTGGTAGGTGGTGGCGACTATCATCCACTCACTTGATGTATTGCTGCCTACTGCCTCCATAGCCTTTATCATTCTTTTCTGTGCCTGTCCTCCTCTCTTCCTATTTCTCCCATTTTTCCTGTCACTTCTTATTGTTTTTCTTTCCTTTACAGGTGGCTTTACATTGAGTGACAAGCCAAATGATTTCCTGTAAGCCAAGAAACCATTTACAACGCTGGGTGGTAACCATATAACCAAACCATACATGCTCCCTACATGTCAACAAGTGGGTTGGTGGAGGGTTAGTGCCCCTCCCTGTAAAACAAATAACTCAAAGTCAAATAGCCACCCCTTACGGAATTATGGCGTCTGGCAATAGATAGATATCAATGTTCCCTTGTTTATGATCACAAACAAACTGCCACCATTCATACAGCAGTAAGAGAAGAGTTGTGTAAGGTCAGCAAAACACATCACTAGGACTCAGGTGCTAAAATGCCTTCTGTGCTAAACACCACTGTCCACTACTAACGAAGGCTCTCTCATTTACCTGATCAATTATCCTGTATTCTTGTCTACAGGAGCATTTTGTTAAGTGCTCAGCAGCAGATCACCATCCTCCTTTCAGGGGATGCTGACCACCAGTCCCCTGAGTTCATATCTAGCTGAGTGAAGTGAAAACAATACATGAAGCTAAATGCTGAAGGATTTATAAAACTGGCTAAGCACTGAGTCAAGAGAAGAATATAACAGAGGATAACTGAAGAAGGTTGGCAGACAAAAGCACATATACACAGAATATGACACTGACAGAACACAGCACATAAAGAACATGAAAGTGTAGCTACAAAAACCTGGAAGAACAAAGAACGTAACTATGAACATACAAATTTAACTGCAAAAGACTGTGTAAGCTGGAAGCAGGGCAATGAAATGGCAGGAGGACAGGGGGGCATGGAGGCGATTTGTTTGTGGCCACCCCTTATGGGATTAAGGTGTCTGGCAATAGACAGATAGACAGACAACAACAAACATGCATATGAAGGTAAAATTTAAGGTAGGTTGGTCAATGCTAGGCTGCTCCTGTAAGTAACTGATCTATAAGCGTAAGATGTAAATAGCAAAGAAAATATCACACGAGTGGATGGCACAAAATACAAGAGGCCACATTATAAGTTGTGTGGCAGGCACTGTAGCTCCATTTTGTTAGTGATTTATCTTCCTTTTTGCAACTCAGTATTCTCCTGCATCATTTTCTTCATTATTATTTGCATAAAGGGGAAGAGGGAGGGGGAGGCCAAGGATGAGATGGAGGAATGGAGTGGAGAGGTATATGTGAGAGGGGGGTGTGAGCTGGGAGCAGGACAGTGAAATGGAGGGGGACAGGGTGACATGGAGGCGATTTGTTTGTAGCCACCCCTTGAGGGACTGGAGCGTCTGGCAATAGATAGATAGATAGATAAGTAGACAAAGAGACAGACTGACAAATGAGGAAGTAAAGGAGCATTGTGGTGTTGATGTGGTTGAGTGTTAAGAGAAATACTCTGAGATGGTTTGGCTATGTGGAGAGGATGGAGAATGAGAGACTGACTAGAAGAGTTTGTGAGTGAGGTGGAGGGGATGAGGAGAGGGATGGAGTGGAGAGTATGCAGAATAAGAGACTAACTAGAAGAGTGCATGTGAGTGGGGTGGACGGGGAGACCAAGGATGATATGAAATGGAGAGGATGGACAATGAGAGACTGACTAGAAGAGTGCATATGAGTGAGATGGGAGGGGAGACCAAGGATGAGATGGAAGGATGGACTGGAGAGGATGGGGAATGAGAGACTGACAGGAAGAGTGCACATGAGTGAGGTGGTGGGGGAGGCCAAGGATAAGATGGAGGGATGGGATGGAGAGAGATATGAGAGAGGAGGGGTGTGAGTTGGAGGGAGGGAAGAGGACAGGGTAACATGGAGGCAATTTGTTAGTGGCCACCCCTTACAGGAATAAGGTGCCTTGCAACAGACAGATAGACACAGATAGATAGAAAAATAGATAAAGTGATCAGATAGAGACATACCTGACACAATATATAGCAGACTGAGTGTGGAGATACCAGGCCATTCTCCAAAAGTGTTTATAGGAGCTGCAAGCCAGGCCCACCACACTGTAAAACAGAGAGACATGATAATATTAATAACAACAATAATAATCATCACCATAATAATAATAATAATAATAATAATCCATCCATCCATCGTCCAATCATACGTTGTCCCATGAGGAACGTAGGAGCCCGGGGCTAAGCAAGTTGGTCCTGACAATTAAGATGAGAGTGATTTAAGATGAGAGTGAGAATAATAATAATAATAATAATAATAATAATAATAATAATAATAATAATAATAATACAGGATATACATAAAGGTACATCATAAGAATCAAACAAATATTGGACCTCAAAGCTGTGATCACTGGCCACTTAATGAACCCTATGCACATCCACCCACACCAAGAATAAGTGAAGAGTGAGTTATGTATTATTCTAACTTTGGGACGGTCCCCACAAAATGTGCAAACAAATGTCAAGGGGCAGTATTTGGTCATCATCATCGGGACCTCCTTTCCAACCCTAGGGCAGGGTGAGGAGTAGCAATGTCCAGACAGCCCAGATTTGCCCAGTCCAGTGGGCCATGCTTCCATTCACTCATCATTCAAGCCCCTGGAATCCAGGCTCTATCAGATACGCCAAAAATATTCACCATGTTCTGTAGCTTCACATAAACGTACCCGATAGAGCAGTATTTGGTAAAGATTAAATTCCAGACAACTAAGGCAATGACAGGCTTCAATAAAGCACTACTTTCTCAGAAATACGATACTAACGGAGATATGGACGCCAACTCCACTGAACTCGTTAGTGAATTGACTGTGTGTAAGGGACTGCTGGACGGAAGACCAATTTATGCAAATGCAAACCAGCCTGTCAAAAATATCCTTTCATGTGGTGATGTTTTTTGTTAATGAGCATTTCAGTGATGAGTGGTCTCTGCTCTTGGCAAATCTCATAAGTTTACCAAGACATGTAGAATCATGATAAAATAACTAAAAAGAGAAGGTAGACTCATAAGATCACCATTTTTTTGGTGTTCTGCGCATCTCGCATTTCATTGGCTGAGCGCCATTATGACGTAGGCTGGCGCTATGATTCTGTTTTTGTCTGGTGATACACTAAACCACGGTGGTGATTCACTTATTTGTTTTTTTGCTTTAATTAGTACTTTTAATACAAATGGGCTGCTGTAGCGTCTATGGGTGTAGCGGGAGGAGTAAGGGAACTGTTTATAAACTCCATAGATTCCCAAAAAACAGTGAAATCAGAAAAAAATGGATAAGTTTGTGCAGAAGAGCAGACACATTTTCTCCAGATGCTGGCCAAGTCTGCTCTTATCATTTTAGCCAGTCCCAGTATGCCAGACATTTGAAATACGAACTTCTGTCCAGGGAACCACCTGCTAAGGTTCGCCTACTGAAACCTGATGCAGTTCCAGACATAAATCTGCCAAAGAACACATGAAAATGAAGGCAGCTACTGTAGGTAAAATGGCTTGCACATACATGGTGATGGAAGTCATCTAAAATAACTGTTAACGATTGTGTTGATCACAGCAAATATCTAGCAGAATTTTTAAACATATTTTCATGGACTATGGAAAATTCAAACTTCAGTGGTGTGGTCTTGAGACAATTTACAGTAAATGAGTTATGAGGCAGCTTCCAATATGGTAATGTAGAACATTTACTTTTAATTAATCATCCTTTGCAGACATAGAGAGATATGATTATTTTTGTAATGTTAGCATTACCCACAGTAACGTTAGGATACTTGTTAAGTTACATCTATTTGCATAAGGCTGTATAAATACTGGCAAGTTTTTACAAGCAGGCAATAAACAGTTCAGGAATATTATATGTGTATAGTATACAGTACTCCCTCAGGATCAGTGAACCCCCATAATCCCAGTTGGAAATAATAACCAAAATAATTCACATAACCTAACCTGAACTGCACATTGCCAACTTGTAAAATACCTAAATACCAGGGTGTCAAATGAGGTCATGTTAGAGTTATTTTACCAAGGTGCTGTTCATGTTTTGGAACTATAATCCAGGCTCTATCATCATTTACAGAATCATCCACAACCAAAAGGCAGAAGCGGATTACTGAAAGGAATAGCAGGAAGCTTGCTGCAGAATTGGTGTGGAACTCAAGTGGTTCAACTACAATTCAACCATCCCCTGAAAATGATAGTCTGGTGTACACTGAATTTCCTCTTAAAAGGTACAGTAGCTGTACATTACTGTATTACAAATTACAGGGGCAGTTGCAAACCAGCTGCAGATGGGCCTGCTGGCCTGGCAGGACTGGGGCTAACCAAAACTAGCAACAACATTTTGTATGCAGAAATGTCAATAAGGATTTTTGCCCATTGGCATTAATTAAGAAGTAAAGTTAGCAAGATTTTTACACATTGCTTTTTTCATATTGCTGGTACCTGTAAGTGATTTAAACTTTACAAAAAAATGGACAGGTTTATTGATTGAGCAATAATTCATATTTTGGATCCAATTACAATATAGTTTGGGTACCATATATTGGAGTGAATGTTTTTTTTTTTTCATAAGGTTCATTATCACCCCATTGAAAAAACACTAAATCATTAACTTTCACAGGTATGGTTATGCTTCATTTAAAGTAAATCAGATTTAGCTAGTGCTCATACCTGGCCTTCAAAATATGAACATTGAAGTTTGAGTTCAACCCTAATATATAATTTTTAACCCCTTTTGACTACATAGTGGTGTATGCTGAGGAGCTGTAATATATAAAGGAGGAAGTATGAACTTGTAACATGCCATCACAATATGTCGTACGCTATTATGTAACCTTGCCTAACATGCCCTTATTACTTCCCTTTACTAAGTTTTACTAACACTTCCCTTATTACCCTATTGCACTATTTTCACCTCCTTCAAGAACAATTTCTTTGATTCCTTCCACTTCTCACTCAAGTTCCTCCTCCTAACCTCTCTTACTATCAATTTTACCTCTCTCCTACATATATTTCCTGCTTCCTTCTCTCTATTTCTCCTTGCCCTTTACTTCTCATCCATATCTTATACACTTTCTTCTTTTATGCCAGAGCCACTTTCACCTCATCACATCACCATGCTGTTCCTTGCTCTCCCTTGCATCTCCTCCTCACTCCACATACTTCCTCACATGCTGCACATATTTCCTCCACAAATATCTTGTTCATTTCTTCCACATTGCTCATCTGTTCCCATTCATACCTGTCTAATCGCTCTTCCACTGCTCTCTTATATTCTTCTCTTTCTCCTTCAGTCTTTATACCATAATATACTTATTTCAGGTGCTGTTACTAAAGAGGATACTGTTCCTCCTAGAAATACTGGTCATCCACAATCAGCTCCTACCATGCCTACAACCAGTGCTGAGCACCTGCCATCAGCTCCTACCATGCCTACAACCAGCACTGAGCACCTGCCGTCAGTTCCTACCATGCCTACAACCAGCTCTGAGCACCTGCCACCAGCTCCTTCCATGCCTACAACCAGCGCTGAGCACCTGCCGTCAGCCTCTGCCATGCCTACAAGAAGCGCTGACCACCTATCATCAGCCTCTGCCATGCCTACAACCGGCGCTGACCTCCTGCCGTCAGCCCTTGCCATTCCTTCAGCCAACATCAGCAGTATGTCAAAAGCCTCCTCTAATTTGCCACTGACACTGGTTGATGAAAATTTTTTACAATTGCAGTTGGAGAAACAACAGAGTGATACTGAAAGATTAAAAAAAGAAAATTTAAAGTTGAGATATAAAAATAAAATGTTAAAAGTTGACAAAAAAAAAAATAATTTTTGCCATTAACGATGCAAAGCAGTGTATGAAAAATAATACAGTAAAGGCTGTTGAGGAATATCTGAAACCATACTTCACTGATACTCAGATCAAATGTCTAATACCCAAAAGATCAGCAAGATATTGGACTGAAGATGACATTGCCTTTGCTCTGACTGTTAGAAGTGTGAGTGCCAAATGCTACAGATGGATGCGAAAGCACTGGAAACTGCCTCTTCCTTCAATTTCGACTTTGAATAAATGGGTTAAAGATATTAATTTTGAACCAGGTATTCTAAACTCAGTATTAAGAATGATGAAGGCAAAAGGACAATCCATGACCAATGGCGAAAAAGCTTGCATGATATCGTTTGATGAAATGAAAGTTGACAGGTGTTATGTGTATGACAGAACTGCAGACAAGCTTTATTGTAGCCATGAATATGTTCAAGTTGTTATGGCTACAGGCATTACTGGCAATTGGAAGCAACCTGTTTATTATAATTTTGACACAAAAATGACCAAGGAACTGTTATTTTCCATTATTAACAGTGTTGAAGAAGTAGGTTTTGAGGTGTGGGGTACAGTATGTGATATGAGTGGTTCCAACAGAGGCTTGTTCTCTACTTTAGGGATAAGCCAGGACACCACATCTTTCAGAAATCCAGCTGATGAAAGTAGATGTGTCTATGTATTTGCTGATGCTCCATATCTGTTAATGTTAATTCGAAACAATCTCCTTGATCATGGAACAGAAACACCCTTAGGACCAGTCAGTAAAATACCCTTGTTTGAATTGGTTGATTATGAATGTGGTGACTTTAAAATGGCATACAAAATTAGCAAACAATCTCTACTGGTTACTGGTTCAGAACGGCAAAAGGTCAGAAGTGCAGCACATCTCCTCTCATCTTCAGTGGGCAAAGCTATTAAACAGCTGGGGAAAAATCAAGTTTTGAAAAGTGGCAACTGGAGGGCAACAGCTGATTTCATTCTTATTGTTGACCAGTGGTTTGATGTACTGAATTCCAGTGGTGCAGAGGATAAGAAGGAGAGAGAGCCATTTTGCCATTCCTCTTACCAAATGGACATAATTAATAAAATGATCTCTTTGATTATCAAAAGTATCAAACAAAGTGTATCCTTTTCAGAATGGAATTGTCATTACATCTAAATCACTTGTTTCCATGTATGATGATTTGCATAAAAGATTTGGATTCACTTACTTATTCACCAGACGCTTGAATCAGGATGTTTTAGAAAATTTCTTTGGGGTGATTCGTCAGATGGGTAGTTTTTACGACCACCCTTGTCCAGTTACTTTCAAACAGAGAATCAAGAGATATATACTACCGGTAGGTCATAAACAAGTTCTTCTATCTTTAAAAGCAAATACTGAATTTGTTGGAGATGATCCAAGTATTGCAAAAGGATTACAAAATTTTAAAGCTTGTAGTTCACCTATTAAAAAGAATTCAGCAAACATCTTAGACAACCTCTGTATTAGTGCAGATTTATGTAGAGATATTGTGGTTGAAGACTTGGTAAATGATGACACTATGGATGAAACCATCTTGGTTGATCAACATTGTATACCAGAAAATGAAACTGAAGGGCATGCTTATGTTTTAGGATATATTGTCAACAAGTTTAAAAAAAGATATCCCTTCCTTGGTGGAGTAGCTGATGCCTCTTCTGACTGGATAAGTTTAAAAAGTAATGGAGGTCTTAACCGCATGATGCAGCAATATGCTAAAAAATTTATGATGGTTGAAAAGGTTTTCTAAGAAGAGCATGGAGACAGGTTAAGAGCAGGGAGCAACTCACTTGGGTCAATGGTCAACACTGCAACTAATATCATCCCTGAAATTCCTAAAGATGTCATAGAATTCTATCTGCGCTGCAGATTACAGTTTCGTATACGGAAACTGAATAAGGAAGTGAGTCTCGGTAACATGCGAAAAAAGTTTAAGAAAATTACAAAAACAGTCAAATAATAATAGGTAGGCTTAAATATGGAGTGTAGTTAAATGTCATACTCAATTCATTGTTACAGAATGTCACATGTTATAATAATGAGTTATGTAATGAACAGGTATAGGCTAATTCCTTATACAGTACAACCTCTTGAGGCTATCATTGTAAAATAACTAGAAATCTCTTGTAAGCCAAATTTCCATACTGTTTATGCTCTTTACTCATAAGCTCTTACAAGTATAATGTGATAATCATCTGTGATTTTAGACATTTATGCAATGTATAATTCCTTTTTTACTTAAAGTTTGATACCAAGTGTGCTAACATACTCACCAAAGATAAGTATGCAGTCATGTACAGGTACTAAATTCCTTATACATCCTTTGTATGTTCTTTAATCATAAGCTCTTAGCAGTATTATGTGATAATCCTCTGTGATTTTAGACACTTATACAATGTATTATTCAGTTTTGTACCTCAAGTGTGTTGCCAAGTGTGCTAACTTGCTAATCAGAATTTCAAAGTTAAGTATGTAGTTATGTAATGTTCAAGTATGCTCTTTGCTCACAAACTCTTAACAATAGTGTGTGATTATCCTCTGTGATTTCTGACATTTATGTGATGCATTTCTGAAACAAAGTTTACATTTAAGTATTTATTGAAGTTTCATCCCATATTACATATGCATATCATTACTATAACCCATGTTAAGCAATACACAACAGTATGACAATCCACTTTGATATCAGGTGTTAAGTACTTCCCTTGCATGCATATACAGTATACTGAACCAAAGAATAGAACCGATATTAAAGAATGTCACATGTTTTAATAATGAGCAGTGCAGGAATAGTATCAGGATAATCAGTCCAGCATTAAATATGGTGTGTGTGCAATTAATATTTCAGCTTTGTACCTGCTGTGTAATACTAAGTGTGCTAATATACACATCCAAAGTTTAGGGTTAAGTATGTAGTTATGTAATGTACAGGGACTTACTTCCTTACAAACTTTTGTATGCTCTCTACCCATAAGCTGTGGGCAGTATTATGTGATAATCTGTGATTTCAATTATTGGGTTGACAGTCCAGAGTCAAAACCATTTTCTTCAGAATTCCTTGAGTTGATCACCCAGAACAATTTTTTCAATCATGTGAGTAATCCAACTCATGTCTCAGGACATGTCCTTGACTTGATCTTGTCCCCTGTTGGTTGCAGGCGCGTATCAGATGTGGAGGTTGACTCATTTGACCCCCTCATCTCTGATCATGCTCTGATCACTCTTAGTTTTGATGTCCCAAAATCCCCTTCATATAAAAAGGTCATCAGGTTCAGAAATTACAACAATGTTGACCGCCAGTTGATGTGTTTTGAAATTGATCAACGTTTAAACTCCATTGATTCTTCAAGTCTTTCTTCTGGTGAATTGGTTGATATTTACAACAACGAGCTCAGGTCAATTTTTGACCATTATTGTCCTGAGGTAGTAAAAACAATCACTGTACGTGATAATTCTCCGTGGTATGGTCCATCCATTAATTCTTTGCGTAGACAACGTAGAAGGGCAGAACGTGAGTGGCGCTTGCAGCGGACCGAAGTAACTCGTTTGCGTTATGTTTTTGCGAGAAGAGCAGTCGTTCACACTGTAAAAGCCCAAAAGGCTAGGTATTATCAAAATAAAGTTGATTCATGTGGTGGTGATCAAAAAAAATTGTCTGCAGTTGTGAACAATTTGGTTGGTCGGAGGAATGTAATTGTTAAACCAACTTCTGTATCTGATGCCCTATTGGCTTCTGATTTTGCTTCATTTTTTACAAGTAAGATATCTCGCATAAGAAGTGATTTAGACAGCGGTTCTCCTAGTGAAGTGTACTCAGTTGACTTCCAGCCACAGTGCACCGGGGATCATTTGCTTTCAACATTTCATCCACTGATGTAAACAGAGTCAAATGTTACATCAGAGAACTTAATAAAACATTTTGCTCACTCGATCCATGTAACATGTCACAACTGCCTGATGTGTATGAGCGTGCTGCAGACTTTATCTGCAACATAATAAATAGATGCTTCTTAGAAAGTAATTTTGTGCAGTCTGAGAAACGTGCTTTGCTTAGGCCCCTAATTAAGAAACCTGGCCTTGACGTCGAGAGCATAACAAATTATCGTCCTGTCTCTAACCTGTCTTTTTTATCCAAGATTATTGAGCGGGCCATACTTGACCAACTCTTACCACTACTGGAACACAACAGAGTTGTTCCTGTTGTTCAATCAGCATACAGAAAATACCATTCGACTGAAACTGCACTAACAAGGATTCAGAGCGACTTGGTGGCAAACACTTGTAGTGGGATGTCCTTTCTCCTAGTTCTTTTGGATCTGTCTGCAGCTTTTGATACAGTAGATCATAAACTATTGTTGGATGATCTGTATTTTTATGGCGTTCGTGATAGTGCCCTTTTGCTCCTTAAGTCGTATCTGTCGGACAGATCTCAGAGAGTGGTTGTTGATTACGCTAGCTCTGATTCTGCTCCTCTTCTATTTGGAGTCCCTCAAGGATCAGTTTTGGGTCCAATTCTATTTACTATTTACACAAGTAGTTTATCGTCTTTACTTGATGCTCATGATGTGTCCTATCATTTTTATGCTGATGACACCCAGCTCTATGTTAAGATGTCAGATATCAACGATACTAAGATAAAGTTTGAATCTCTAATGTCTGATATTAAGATTTGGATGGCTAAGAGGAATCCTGGCTCTATCTGCTACGCCAAAAAAATTCGCCACACTCTGTAGCTTCACATAAATGTATCCAATAGAGTCAATACACAAGGTTTACTGCAGTGTATGCTTATTGCACTGGTAATGTCATCAAGTGGTGGCCAACAGGTTAGCATGGGGTACAAAAGTGTCGTTATTACATGCTGTACAGATTACTGCTTACCATATGATGGAACAACAGAGATGCGATTCTGGTAAATGGGTCCTTCTTGTCTAAATGAACAGTGTCAAGACCTCTTGCTGCCACAGCCACCATAAGGAGGCACTGGTGGCCACACCTTGTCCTGCATCTGAGGAATGAAATAAAGAAATGGTTACACATGGTTCTTTAAATCTATTCTCTAATATTTTGAACATAGCCAACAACAAAACATATAAACATTATTTCACTTAGTACCACTGATTAAAAAGAAAATATACCTAAGCAGATTTTGTCTTTATCAATGAAAGAAAAGTTGAGGGCATTCATTGTTAAACCCTGTCACACTTAACTATAAAAAAATAAAAAGTCAATACTCTGATACAAGGTAAGCAATTGTATAACTGTTGCAATAAAATATAACTAAAGGTGAAAAGCAAGATACAGTATAACCTTGAAGTTAACAAGAAAACAATACAGATAAAAGAAAACATCAGCCTTTGCAAAACAACCCCCAATGATCACAATGAAAGCAAGACACCGTACACAAACACCTGTATGCACTAAGAAAATGAGACATATCTATTTTTATCAAATTACACACAGTTTTAATTTTGCTGATTTCAGCAAGCAAAAAACCTTAGTACGATTATGCAATACAGAATTTTAATGGCAAGAATAAATGAGACAAACACATCTATTCTAAAAAGTCACAGGATGACTTAAACACCCCTCACCCTATCATCATCACTTCCAACCAAGCTTCCCATCATAAAATGGGATAAGAATCATCCAAAAAGAGGAAAGAGGAAGCACACAATAGAACTAATAAACAGAGCATCCAGTGAAATGGGCAGCACAACCTTTCACACACAATTCAAGCCTTCAAAATCTTGGCTCAGCTTCACAGGTGCAAAACTATCCATATAAACTTCACTTGTACTTTTCCTGTTTACATGCAGTTATGTGTGCACCTGTGACACAAAGTATTCCCATGGACTCCCTTGCTAAAAAACAAAATGTGCCATAACTGTCTTATGCATCTCCTTTCACATTTTGTCCTTCTATCTTAATCATCTCTTACTTCCTTAACTTCCACACCTCATTTTCTCACACATTCCTTCATTTCCAGCCATCATCTTGGCCTTGCCTACCTCCTTCCACCTCTTCCCATCAAGTGCACACAACAAATTCTATTTAATAACATCATTGAAACAATACTTTCAATGAAAGGTAAGACTTTGAAATAACACTTTTCCTATACAGTTCTGATACAGTAGTGTAATTTGTAGTAACACACCAACAAAGCTGAAATGACAACAAAGAAGCTGTATATATAGATATAGATTTTATATACAGTAAAACCTCTAAGTTGGAATAATAGGGGCTGAGGCCATTTTGAGTTCACTGAATTCCTAACTTATGGAAAGTGTGAGGCCTCCTGACTAACCAGAAAAAAAATTCCTTATCATGTTTGCAGAGGATGTAATCCAAGCATAAGGAGGAGGGGCCTTTTGGTAAGATACAGAGATGTTAAGGGGGCACAAGATCACTTCTGTGCAACATTTCCACTTCTGTGCAACATTTTTTAACCATAATCACAATTGCACTACCTTACACTTTATATACAGGCCTTAAGAACACTATTACACTATACATACACTTTACACTGGCCTTAATCACTACTGGTGAGCACTACTGTATGCAAAATTAATCACTATCAGAGTCACTGCAGAAAATTTGTGCAGGCAACTCTGAGCTGACATGACACAATCGTGGAGGAAGCTGGGATATACCAGGATGTGGCCGGGAATTTTACATCTTATGTGTTGGTTTTCAGACTGGAAGCCACTATGGACCCTCACAGGCTAAAACATGATGACCCTAGTGTGTCATGCCAAGACTGGGTTTCCATTAGATGACATTTTACAACTTAGGGATTTTTTTCCAGGATTTTTAAGACGATATTTTGAAAAATCTATTCCATCCAACATATAATCCTATGTTGCCCCATGAGAAGCATAGGAGTCTGGGGCTCGGCAAGTTGGTCCTGACATTTAAGATGACAGTGACCAGCCTCACTCATCCCTGAGTGGCATTACATGAACAGTAAACCACAACCATCCCTTGGATATAAACCTAAGCAGGCTCAATCCGATTGGAATGCCTTGATCACCCACTAAAGCACCAGGCTCCATAATCTGGTTATATGGTTACCACCCGGCATAGTAAATGGCTTCCTGGTGTACAGAAAACTGCTTGGCTTGTCACTCAGTGTAGAGTCACC
Source organism: Coenobita brevimanus (assembly GCF_032717465.1). NCBI lineage: Eukaryota > Metazoa > Arthropoda > Malacostraca > Decapoda > Coenobitidae > Coenobita > Coenobita brevimanus. The sequence continues at coordinate 45,903,702 of NC_137014.1, forward strand.
CATAGGCAGAAGGAAGAGGAAAGAATGAAGGAAAGAACAACAGAAGAGGGAATATACTGTATTACACATTATTTACATTTAGCATAAATATACAGCAGAAATACACTACTACTACTACTACTACTACTACTGCTACTATTACTACTACTACTTTAGCTGCTACTATCATGTACCTCAACTTGCCCAACACTGTCTTCAGTAAGCCATTTCATACATAGTTCAGTGGCAGAACAAGACAATGCTACAGCTAGTTATCCTTTCCACAGCACTTCTTTGTGATGAGCATCATATTCTAGTGTTCATCTATTGTTCAAACTCAAAATTCAAGATGCTGAGAATTTTCAAACCAAAATGAAGTGTATAGCAGTTTTTTAATAGGCTTTTGTTACAGTTCAGTTTTCAAGACTGGGAGTTGTCACTTTTAGACCAAATTAAAGTGAAATGAGTATAGTATATTATAATGTTCATCCTTACAAGATCATTTTCAAGATGAGGGGCAGTTTAGGCCAAGTTCAAGAAAAGAGTATGGCTGCTTGGTTTGATAGGTAGGCCTAAAATTGTCCTTTTGCTGCTTATTTGTAGCATTTCATTTTTTTAATTCATCACCTACATTGCCCCATAATAAATGAAAAAAATGAAATGCTACAAATGAGCTGCAAAAGGACAAATTTAGGCCTGGCTATCAAAGCAAGCAACCATACTCTTTTCTAGCACAGAGGCAAAAAGACAATATGATAAATCTACATCTCATCCTTAACACTTCTGGACTAACATCATATTCAAGTTACTCTTGTTACAGCTCAGGAATATGGCTGGAAAGAGAATTTTAGGCCAGGTTAGAGTAAAACCTGTATACTGCCATTTACAGTAGACTGCTTCATCATGGTCAATGGCTCAGCAAACATTTTAGCCCCTTGATGCCAGGATTCCAGGGGCCTGAATGGTGAGAATGGCCATGTGGCTCATTCAGCTGGGTGAACACTGGTTAGTATCTCATTCTATCAAGTTTTTTTCTGCCTCTCTGGACCCTACCTTGGGGTGAGAAAGGTGTGGATGATCCCAGTAACACATCAGCCACATATTCTTGCTCCTATAGCCAGTTTTCTAATAAAGGGTCATTCCCATGACTAACATGAAGATGTGGTTGCATGGACTTTGACAAACCTTAACTAGGGGTTAGGAATGAGTCCATTGTTACCATACTCTATCATCATCGATCATCCGGACCTCCTTTCCCATCCAAGGGCAGGTAACTTGGTCTAAATTTGCCATCCCTCCATCTTAAATGCTAAACTGTAATACTAGACAAATATCAAAATATAAGGCTGGTCACGAAGTGCTATGGGATGAATGTAGAGACAAACCACTGTCTTTCTACCAATAAGCTCTGTGAAATAACCCACAAATGAAAATATGAACCTAGTTACTGTAATGTACCTATAGTCAAACTAACCCTCTCAAACTGAATACACTTGGCCATCAACTAACTGAAAAGGAGCTAGGGATCTTTATAAAGTTGTTGCATGGAAAATTGAGCCTTAAGTATGGAATGTTTCTCCTTGGTTACTAGTCAAAATTACTCACCCAATCTTACTACACCTGGCTGTAAATTAACTGAAAAGGGACAAGGGATCAGTGTTAAATAAGATATTCTATACCAAATTTAGAATTCAATTTGTATCATCATATCAAAGGCACCAGCATCCTTGCATGCATCAGCCGTGGTCACCTAATGGCAGCTCTCCACGCTGCTTGATGGGTTTCAAGTCACGCCGGCCCCTAGTTTTGCTGGCCCTGGCCACTCTGGCCTCCCACCCTAGTCACACCGGCCCCCCTTTCCTGACAGAAATCCAGTCGTTACAGCTGTTATTATTACTCATTTTTAGCTAACCTAATTATTATTATTAGCTAAGGGTCGGAGTGACTAGGGCGGGAAGAGCTATGGGCCGGAGTGAGTCATTTCCGCTTGATCCACCATTACATCTCCTATGCAGCCACTTATCACAAACACTGACCAAGATGAAGTTTATTTCCCACACCCTTGCAGCAAACTACACCTGGCCACACTTCCTCTGCTTTGACAGTATTGCCACCTGCCCTACATATCATCACTTTTGTTGGTGAAAGTCTTCTGTATGTATATCTAACCCCTCTAGAAAAGCCTCTTAAGCTATATAAAGCCATATGGAAGTAGCAGGCACAAAAAAATAATAGATATGGTTACAGCATACTGACCAAAGTCGTATCCAGCTAAATGTCCTCTCCAGCAATAGTGTTATGATGGTTGTGGTTGCTCTAGTAGTGGCTATGATAGTTCTGGTAGCTGTGGTGGTGGTAGTCCTGTACAGCTAAATGCCTTGATGCCGGAAAGGTGCCCACAAATTACTTCACCTCCATGTCATGCAGTTTTTTGCCATCATGCTGTCCTTCCCCCAAACTCACACCCCTGAAAAAGAACATTCATATAAGCCATGACACTAAAAACTCCAGGAAAAATATCAATGGGTAAGCTTTAGAAATACTCAGGAATGTTTGCAAGACACGCTAAAGTCAATATTATCAGCAAAAAAACAATTAATGGGAAGAAAAAGGAAAAAAAATCTTATAAAAAAATGTAAAAATCCTTCACCAGTCACAGCTCCAGCCAGGCTGACCAAAGCTGGCAGATTCCACCAATCTCCACATTCTTTCCCTCCACTTGTTCCCTGCCCCCTCCATCCCCCCACCAGTTCCCACCCCCTCTATCCCTCCCTTCATGTCCATTCTTCCTCCTTCCTGCCTCTCCTCCACCCCATCTCTCTCTCCTTTCTTCCTTTCCCCTCCTTGTCTTTCCATCTCTGGTCATCCTTCTTCCCTCTACCTCTTCCACTTCCCTGAAAAGCAGCTTCCTCCATCCCCCTCTCCCTCCTCTCTCCCCCTTCATCCCCCCTCCTTCCTGCCCCCTTATGTCCTCCCTCCCCTCCACTCCCTCTCCCTCCTCCTCCCTCCCCTGCAACATACAACAAGGGGGGGATTAGAAGCAATAGGAAAAAAGGGTGTATTATGATACAAAAGTAGCTACTACTGTCTGTTCAGTCACTGAGGTTCATTTTATCATTTACTTGATAAAAAAAAAACTGCCTCCTGAAAATAAAATCACTTTAATCCTACTGGGGCTCTATGAGGCAGAACCTGGATGAAAATTTAATCACAGCAGCAAACATGTAAGTTTTGTAGGTTGTCTTGATAAAAAAATCCAAGTGAAATGTGCCAGTGATATACAGTAGGGCCCCCATTTATGCGACAATTTGGTGGACAAACAAGCACACATAAATGGAAAATGCATAAATGGAACCGCAGGCCTCATGGGAAAAATGGAGTTTGGTGGACAGACGTTCCATTTATGTGGGCTAGACTTATGATTATATTATTTTCACACTCACATGGACATTAATACTCCTCCATTATAAAGAACAATGATATGTATTCCAACTAAGGTACAATAATAAACAAAGAACAATGTACAAATCGTTGTTCACCGTAATTCTACCAAGTTGCAGGGGAGGGTGGGATTCCGTTGCTGTGGGCGAGGTTACTGCTCATCCTCTTCCTCACTACTGCTATCACCTAACACTGCCCCAGAACACCTCATAGCATCCACCTCTTGAATGACGCCTTCAAAATCGTGATCACTCACAACAGACATTACATCATCATTCTGGTGCAATGGGCCTGGCTTGGTCTCGAATAGTGCGGCAGGCTGGGCTGGCTGGACGGGTTGGGCTGGCTGGATGGGTTGGGCTGGCTGGACGGGTTGGGCTGGCTGGCCGGGTTGGGCTGGCTGGACAAGATGAGCAATTTTTGTTATTAATGTTTGCTTCCTCTTGTTCAATTTTTTAATGTGCTGTTCTTTGTAGATGTGAAACATGTTGTCAATGGCATGAATCACTTCTATTTTGTGAATGCTTGACTCCTCGTTTGCCATTAAGACATCCTTCAATTCATCTACAGCTACCAAGATAACACAGATGTTTGCCATAGCGAGTTCTCCTGCAGATGTGACTTGCAGGGATTGTGGCTGATCCTGTAGACTGTCCTCAATTGCTGTAGCACTCATGATGTCTTCTGGGGTAGTCACTTCACCAGCTGCACTAATCTCTGCTATGTCCTCAAGAGTCATCTCACTAAACCCGGGAACCTGCCTTGCTGCCTCTACGGCTTGTGTAACACTGTCACCCATGTTCTGCACTTGTCCGCGCTGCTCACTAACTAGAATGGGACAGAGAGGCTTCCAGGCATGATAAATTGTAGCATCACTGATCTCGTTCCATGCCTTAAGAAGATTATCCACTGCACTCTTAATGATGAACTGGCACCGGAACTGGTGCACACTCAGCACTTAGTGGTCAGCCTGGGGTAGTGGTTGAGGATCATCAACTTCCTTACCTTCTTCAGCCTGGAGCTAAGGGTCATTAATGTCAGCATCCTCGTCAGCCTCAGCAATGATTTAACAGATTTCTTTCCCACTCTCAGTTCTTGACCTCTGAAGCTTATAGACATGCATTTGATAAAGCGCTTTCACATTAGCAATGATTTCTTGATCTAACGGCTGGACCACACTTGTAGTATTAGGGGGAAGAAAAACAATCTTGACATTGGGATGAAGATCTGAATGATAGTCAGGGTGGGCAGGGCAGTTGTCCATTATTAGCATAACTTGAAAGGGTATCCCCAACTGTCGACACTTTAACTTTGCATCTGGCACAAAATGCTTTAACAGCCAATCCTTGGTTGTTGACGAGTTCATCCGGCCATTCTGGGTCGCCCTCCAGTAAACAGGTGCGTTGCTCATGTCTCGCAGGTGCTTGAAACACCTGGGATGCTTTGCTGTGTGTACCACCATAGGCTTCATTTTGTGAGTGCCAGTCAAGTTAAACAAAAGAGCACAGTTATTTTAGACTTATATGCTTTTCTGCCGCGAGCTTGCTTGATTTGTTTTGCGAGGTAGGTTGACTTGGGCATTCTTTTGTATCGTAATCTAGCTTCATCCATGTTATAAATGCAGTCAGGACTATAGCCTCCCTCGTCGATTAGCTCCTTCAGATAAGTAGAAAACATCCCAGTTGCCACACTGTCTGCTGAGGCACTCTCTCCGGTCAGCTTCACATTACAAATTCCTTTCCTTTCCAGGAAATGCTGTAACCACCCATTTGATGCAGTAAACTTGCCTGGAGGGGAGTTCGACTTGTGGCAAATAATTTGGTAAAATGCCTTTGCTTGCTGTTTAATTTGACGCTTGTCCAGTGGTACCCCCTCTTGTTCTTTCCTTGATATCCAGATGTTCAGAAACTTCTCCATCTTTACCACTCGATCGTCTGTAGTGTAAGTGTGAGAGTCTAGGCCAGATGAGCCACAGGCCTTGATGCTTTTCAAAATTTCCACCTTGTTCTTCCAAATTGCTCTCACTGATGATTAACCCAACCCCACAGCTTTACCAATGGCTGTAATTCCCTCACCATTCTCTTTTCTCTCGATAACATCTCTCTTCATCTGTAGAGCGATACTCTTACTTTTCCCTCCTTGACTTAGTGGCATAATAGCAGCCAAACGATATGCAACTCAGACTGTGCGAAAATAAGCAAAATTGTGCGACCAGCAAACAATCACAAGGTCAATGGAGGGCAAGCAAGGGGCAGACTGAGCACCATGTTCAAATGGCGGGAGCGGCGGAATACTGCCCAACTATGAAACTGTCTCACAAGTGGCGCAGTAGCTACACACAGCCAGCTGGCGGCAACTACACTCATTCACTAGTGATGGGCGATACTCACTTATTCCGGTAATTGATTATTTTGATTACTTTTACCTTAAAATAGATATTACATGAATATATTGGTAGAGAATAAAGTACTGTATAAAATTTTATGAACTTCGGTGAACACTCTCTCTCTCTCTCTCTCTTAGCCAGGCACAGCCAGGCCACCACAACCTCGCATAAAATGATGGAGTGCACGCATAATTGTGTTTCTCCCCGAATTTAGGCCACTATGTGTAGCAAGCCGCATAAAATGACTTAATTTCGCATAAACTGATAACTATTGAATGAATATTTTGCTTCTTGCATAAATGTAGAAATGCATAAACTGAACATGCATAAATGGGGGCCCACTGTACTTTCAATACAGGTGTCATTAGGCTGATGCCTATAGTTTCTCTGACTGCCAACAGGTTTTTTAATGTTATTTTGGGGCATCCTTGAGATATCTGAATAGTGGCTTCCTGTCATACCAAAATTCCCATGGGACATTATTTTGCTGAACTTACTACATGACTAAAGGCCTCATTCACAACTATGACAAGCTGCAAAATGATGACAATCTGGGACAAGTTAAAGTGAATGAACTATACTCAATATTCAGCATGCACTGTTTGATGACTGTCACATCCATTACTAAATTATACAAGATTCTGCCAATGGTTGAAGAATCGGGTCAGTCTAATTTACCATCAAATTAGAATAGAATGTCCCAGCAAATGCCACCATCCAAGTAAACACTGGCCTGGAACATCTTGCTGACCAGTTTGATGGTGACAGGCTGGCGGCGCTACACCAAAGTGCTGGCTTCAAAGAGGGTGTTGTCTGCCCTGAAAAATAATAATAATAATAATAATCTATATACCTCTCTACTGTATCTATAGCCAGATGCCTTAATCCCATTAGGGGTGGAAAAAAATTATATTAATGTCTTCAAAGGGGAGTGTCGTCTGCCTTGAAAAAATAATAACTTGTCGTTTCGTTTTTGAAGGTTCCAACATGCTTGCATGCATCAGCCTTCATCATCTAGTGGCGGCTCTCCAAGCTGCTCAATCTCTGGCAACTTCCCTATTCAGTCCCTTATCCTTCAGGTCACACTCAATGACCTCATCACAGGTCTTTTTAGGTCTACCTCTTTACCCCCAACATTAACACTTCTCACTTTCTGTACCCAGTCATCATCCCTCATCCTCTCCACATGCCCAGACCACCTCAATCTACCTCTCCTCATCACAACACCAATACACTCCAGTCCCATCCTACCTCTCAACTCTTCCACTGTAAACCTAGTCCCCCAGCCCTTGCACGCAGATACGCACTGCACATCCACATGACCACTCTCATTTCTGTACATTTGAGACTGCAAATATCCTCTTCCTTTACTGCCCAGGTCCCACTACCATACAGCATTATAATTATAATAATAATAATAATAACAATAATAATAATAATAATAATAATAATAATAATAATAAAAAATAATAATAATAATGATAATAATAATAATAATAATAATTGGTGGTAGGTGGGGGCGCTCACCATCCACTCACTCGATGTAGTGCTGCTCTCAGGTGTCTGCCCATTCCTCTCTTCCATCCTTCTTTCCTTCCATCCTTTTCTGTCTTTCTTTCCTTCATTCTTTCCTTGTCCTTCTGCCTACAGGTGACTTTACACTCCCTCTTTTGTCTTCCTTTCCTTTTCCTTCTGCCTGTGGGTGACTCTACACTGAGTGACAAGCCAAATGGTTTCCTGTACACCAGGAAACCATTTACTACGCTGGGTGGTAACCATATAACCAAATTTTGGCACCTGGTGGTTTAGTGGGTAATTATTGCGCTCCAGTCGGATTGAGCCGGTGAAGGTTTATATCTAAGGGGTGGTTGGGGTTGATTGCTCATGTAATGCCACTCAGGGATGAGTGAGACTGGTCACTCTCATCTTAAATATCGAGACCAACTGCCTAGCCCCGGGCTCCTACGTTCCTCATGGGGCAATGTAGGATTGGATGATGGATGGATGGATGAAATAATAATAATAATTCATTCACTCATTCATCATCCAATCCTATGTCGCCCCAGAGAGGAGTGTAGAACCTGGGGCTAGGCAAGTTGGTCATGACAAAAAGATGAGAGTGACCAGCCTGACTCATCCCTGAGTGGCATTACATGAGCAATCAACCCCAACCATCCCTTGGATATAAACCTTCACCAGCCCAATCCGATTGGAGCGCAATAATTACCCACTAAACTACCAGCCGCCAAAATTTGGTTATATGGTTACCACCCAGCATAGTAAATGGTTTCCTGGTGTACAGGAAACCATTTGGCTTGTCACTCAGTGTAGGGTCACCCACAGGCAGAAGGAAGAGGAAAGAATGAAGGAAAGAAAGACAAAAGAGGGAGTGTAAAGTTATCCATAGGCAGAAGGAGGAGGAAAGAATGAAGGAAAGGAAGACAGAAGAGGATGGAAGGAAAGAAGGATGGAGGAGAGGAAAGGGCAGACACCCGACAGCAGCACTACATCTAAAATTTTAAAAATGTATTCAGTATCATTATACTCATCACCACCACCATCTTGAACTCTGTCAATTCCAGGATTAACTGAAATGTGCCATATTCAAGAGGGGTTGTGTGGTCTATGAAAAAAAAATATATATATATGTATCATCATCATAATGATCACCACCATCATCTCAAACTCTTTTTGTTTTGTCCCCTACACTCTTTAACCTTTACATGCACGACATACCCACACCCCACACACCACAGATACACACAGCTTCCTATGCAGATAATATAACCCTTACATGTACAGTACACACCAAAATGCAAACACAGCTGCACACATCCTCCAACCTTACCTCGACACACTACACCAATGGTTCACCACAAACAGGATCAAAATAGCCCCAGCCAAATCTAGTGACCCTTTTCACAAACTGGACAGCAGAATACAGTCACATCCCACACCTCACCATAAACAACACTCCCCTATCACACACACATACACACACACACACAAAATCCTTGGTGTAATATACATCAATGTCATTTAAACAACACATCACAAACATTAAAAATAAAATAACACCAAGACTCAATGCCTTGAGGTCACTTGCCCATACAACATTCGGACACAATAAAGAAACCACCACCACAGTATACAAACAATATATACGTTCAGTGATGAATTATGCAAGCCCTGCCTTCACTTCTAACCTCACCAAAACACACTACAACACTCTACAGACCATACAGAACAAGGCTCTAAAAATAATCACAGGCTGCACAGCTACTACACCCACAAACCACCTACATCACAAAACCAATGTCCTCAAAGTAAAGGATCATCTAGATGTGAGAGGCACCCAGTTTCTTGCTGCAGCCTCCACAAACCTACAACATCAACTACAGTACATAGCAGCACATCCACACACACCAGTGAACATCAAAACAACACCCAGAACACGATATCATACACAAATATTGTACTGTCATCTCTCCCCCACTGCTTGCCTCAGACCAGCTTCCAGAAGCATATCCATACTCAAATCACTCACCACTCCATTCAGTCACTTAAAAACAACACAGCTGCATGCACGGCCTCCTGCTATCCACCCTTCTGAATCCTACCTCCCTCGTGAGGACAGGGTCCACCTGGCCAGGCTGAAATGTGGGCATCATCCAGCTCTCTTAAGTTACCAGAAGAGGCTGGATGACTCCGTCACTGATGCCTGTCCAGGATGCAACACAGCACCCCATACTATTAAGCACATTTTGAAATACTGCATTGCACATAATCACCTATGCCAACAACACAACATACACTCCTTGAGAGCTCTGTTGGAAAGCCCGGTCTCGGCCATGGCCTTCCTTAGGGACTTGGGGCTGTTTGGCCAGACTGCCTAGGGAACAACTACTACTACTACTACAACTCTTTTTGTATCATCATCATCATCATCATCATCACCATCATTATCATCATCATCATGTTCCCTACCTTTTCCTACCCTCTGTCAATTCCAGGGTTAACTTGAACATGTTGTCTTCAAAGAGGGAGTTGTGTGGCCTGCAAAAAAAAAAATGTATATCATCAATCGTCATCATCAGCACCACCACCATCATTATCACATTTTTTTTTTTTCCTCACCATGGTAAAATAAACTGATGACCTTTTTTTTTTTTTATGCAGCACTACACCATCCACTCACTTGATGTAGTGCTGCTCTCGGGTGTCTGTCCTTTCCTCTCCCCCATCCTTCTTTCCTTCCATCCTCTTCTGTCTTGCTTTCCTTCATTCTTTCCTCTTCCTTCTGCCTGTGGGTGACTCTACACTGAGTGACAAGCCAAATGGTTTCCTGTTCACCAGGAAACCATTTACTATGCTGGGTGGTAACCATATGACCAAATTTTGGCGCCTGGTGGTTTAGTGGGTAATTATTGCGCTCCAATCAGATTGAGCCGGTGAAGGTTTATATCCAAGGGGTGGTTGGGGTTTATTGCTCACATAATGCCACTCAGGGATGAGTGAGGCTGGGCACTCGCATCTGAAATGTCAGGACCAACTTGCCTAGCCCCAGGCTCCTACGTTCCTCATGGGGCAACATAGGATTGGATGATGGATGGATGGATGCTGAATGATGGATGGATGGATGCTAGGAAGAAGGAACCAAAGGCCAGGAGCCCATAAACTGTTCCTTTCAAGGATATTGTGTAGGATACTGCCTGTTCATAGGCCTATCCATACGATATGCTGGGTGTTGCCGGATCCTTTTGAATCACAGCCTCAGGCATCAGTCGCAACCGTCACGGCTGCTCGGCATAAAGCCAAGCACACGCAGCTGTGTTTCTCTTGACCCCCACACCATGCTTCTTTCCTCTTCTATCAATTCTAGGATTAACTTCTCTAAGCCAGGTTACAGTGAACATACTATAGGAACTCTATCTCTATCTATTTATTGCCAGATGCCTTAATCCCATATGGGGTGGCCACAAACAAATCGCCTCCACGTCGCCCTGTCCCCCGCCATTTCACTGCCCTGCTGCCAACTCACACCCCCCTCTCTCATATACCTCTCCACTCCATCCCTCCATCTCTTCCTTGGCCTCCCCCTCCACCCCACTCAAATACACTCTCCTCATCAGTCTCTCACTCTCCATCCTCTCCATATGGCCAAACCACCTCAATGTGTTTCTCCTAATGCTTTCTATCACAGACACATCCACACCACAAAGCTCCTTCACTTCCTCGTTTGTCAGCCTGTCTCTCCATGCAAATCCACATGCTCCTCTTAAATAACTCATTTCCACTGCTCCGACTCTTGACTTCTGTCCCTCCAACAAGGTCCAAGCTTCACTTCCATATGTTAGAGTTGGTATCACAATACTGTCATGTAGTAACTTTTTCACTTCCATGCTCACTTCCCTGTTTCTTATCACTGCTTTCAAGGAACCAGCAACCTTTCTTCCTTGTTGTACCCTTGATAAAAGCCTTGCCTTGGTCACCTAATGGTGGCTCTCCACGCTGCATGATTGGCTTCAGGTCACTCCATCCCCTAATTTACCAGCTCTAGTGATTTAGTCACTCCAGCCTCACACTCTAGTCACACCGGCCCCTTTTTCCTGACAGAAACCTACTCATTACGGCCATTACAGTAATACCTTGATATACGACACCCCTAGATGCGATACGCCGGCTTAACGATTGGGGTAGAAATACCACCATACCCTGCCTAACGATGACCAAATCCTGGTTTAACGATGGGTTTTGATTTTTTTTTTAGATTCTGATGATATTTTAGACTAAAATTGTGTGTTTAGGTTGATTTATAAACTGTTTTTAGACTTAGATTAAAGTGTTTTAGCCATAAGTGGAGTGAACATTGTCATTTTGGGGTACAGTTTACTAAGCTTGATTTTTTCCAGACTTATATTTGACGATTTTCTGATTTTTTTTGTTGGCTTTAGTGAGTTATTTACAGGTGATAGGCTTAGGTTACCTTCCTTGACAGCCGTTAGGCCATTTAGATTGGCTTTAAACTTGTTTTGGGGTTCATTTGGGCTTGATTTTGGTGGAAACTCATGGCTGAGAAAAGCTCCACAGCCTCATTCCCTCAATAAGACCATGACTAATGAGACTGAAGCTGTACTGACCTTGATGGGATTCTGGTGGGGGTGGAGCCAGTGTCATCCAGGAAGGAGCTGTCTGCTGAGATGCATGGAAAGTCACCCATCAAGGATCTTCTCTTGCTGTTGTCAGGAACGGTGATGTGACGTGGTTATGACAAGATACTGAAATGTATACATCATATATTCAGATATATATGCCTCCATCTACTAACTGAAATCCCTACGCTACATGCAGCAAGCCCTTTATATCCTGCAGACAAGTGCATGCACACAAATATACTGTATATCATGGGAAAAGTTAAACTTACATGAATGAAGTGCCTACTACTGTAGCAGTAAGGGTAAAAACACATGTAATATTAATATATTGGTACATCTCAATACTGTACAGACTATCAACTTTAATATGCAGACCAGATACTGACACACACAAATATTCAATAATTACTTTCAAACACTAGCTGAAAGAACTTCTGGTCAAAGAAAAATTCCATTAACATTGCTAACACTCTTTGAACAGCACCATATAGCACTGAATACACATAAAGTTGGCAAAGCACTTGTAATTATACGAGAATATATAACCCCTCCACTTCTGTGATGCATTTCATATCTTCTTGCTCGTATAACTTAATACTTTCCACAATCCTTGTCTATCCACCCTGTCATATGCTTTCTCCAAATCCATGAAAGCCGCATACAACTTCTTTCCCTTCTCTAGAAACGTTTCCACTAAAGATCTAAGAATGAATATTAGTGCCCGTATTAATAAAAATTCCAAGGAGTAAAAAGTTCCTCTCAAAGTGATATTTGGCTCCTAGCTTCTAGAAGTACTCCTAAAAGTTACTTTCAACTCCTAAGTTTACTCATAAAATCGCTAAAAAGTAAAAGTCCTCCATAAGGACTTTTAAGGAGATAGGAGGGCTTTTAGTGTCAGTAAACACAGTAGCTGTGTCCCTCAAACACCAAGAGACAAGACAACATAGACCATGGCTGACCGACACCACCCACCATACAGAAATATTCGAGCTCGGAAGAATGCATTCATGGAATATGATGATCAAGAACTTGTACGAAGGTACCGTTTCGATCGTGAGGGCATTCTGTTTATTACGAAATTGAGGAGAGGATTAGACAGGCTTGGCGAGCTGTTGGAATGTTGAAATCTGTTTGGAATAATAATATGTTTTCGGTACATACTAAAGTGAAAATTTACCATTCCATGGTTAGACCAATTTTAATTTACAGACATGAGTCATGGCACAGTACAATTGCAACAGATCAGAGAGTATTAGGATTTGAGAATAAAATACTGAGAAGGATTCTTGGGGTAAAGTGACAAGACAGAGTTACAAATGCAAGAGTAAGGGATATTATGAGAGTGGAACCAGTTAATGAATATGTGAGATTGTCTTGCTGGAAGTGGCTGGGGCACATATACAGAAAAGAAGGTAGTTTAATACAGGATGTGCCAGAGTGGACTGCTAAAGGAAGAAGAGGTAGAGGTAGGCCGAGGGAAACCTGGTTGAGGACAATGAAAAAAGAAACAGGAGAGGAGTGTTGGTGGGACCTGAAGGAGATGGCAAGAGACAAATATTGGTGGAGAGAGTTCATTGAGGCCCTATGCATCCCGTGGGGTGCCACAGGAAATGATTGATTGATTGATTGATTAGTAAGAGATGTACTGGAAAGGCCCACACATCGAAACCATCCTCTCACACCCGAGACAAAGTGTTGATACTATTAAGGTTCCTTGCAACTGGAAAAATGCAGCAGTGTAACTGTGATGACTTTGGACCATCGCAGCCATCAGTGAGCAATGTGATAACGGAAACACTCTGTGCTCCCCCAACTCAAACTAGCCTTAAAAGGTAAGTCTTGGTTAGAATAGAAAGTGGACGAATGGAAGCAGCATTCACGGCATTTCAGGGAGGCTGCAATTGATCATGCAGCGTGCAGAGCCGCCTCGCTGGGTAGTTTATGTTTACGTCGCTTAGGCAACAGCCAACACATGTTTACATTTTATCCATTTTATCGACATTCGTAAAGAATCATAATATATGATCAAATAGATGTTGTTTCTATATATATAAAGTAGTTTTTCATTTTTAAACTACTTACTGATACTCTAAGGCTTTCTAATGGTAATTTATTAAATATATTAAGCAGAGTGGAATCTTAAGCAGCTGCTGTTTGCAGATGATATTCCACTGGTGGCTGATTCAGAGGAGAGATTAAGACAGTAGGTAGAGGAGTTTGGAAGGGTGTGTGAAAGGAGGAAATTGAAAGTAAATGAGAATAAGAGTAAAGTGATGAAGTGTACGAGGTTGGTAGCCTAGATGGTAGGGGGATGAATATAGTTTTGAATGGTGAGTTGCTTGAGGAGGTGGAGTGCTTTAAATATTTAGGGTCGCATGTTGCTATGGATCGAAGAATAGATGCAGAAGTGAAGTTTAGAATAAATGAAGTAGGAAAGGTGCTGGGAGGAATGAAAAAAGTGTTTAGATGTCGTTCGCTTAGAATGGATGTAAAGAGAAGGCTGTATGAGCGTGTTGGGGTACCGATTGCGTTATATGGGGCTGAAACATGGAATATGGGTGTAGCAGAGAGGAAAAGTTTGAATGTAATGGAGATGAGGTGTCTGAGGAGTATGTGTGGAGTGACGCGTATGGATCGGGTGCGAAATGATGAAGTGCGAAGGAGAACTGGAGATGTTCGGGAGATGGCTGGTAGAGTTGAGCAGAGGGTGTTGCGATGGTTTGGGCATATGGAGAGAATGGATAATGAGCGATTGGTGAAAAAGATAACTAGACCTGATGTGAGAGGTGTAAGGCTGAGAGGGAGACCACCATCCATCCTGGATGGACAGTGTGATCAGAGCGCTGGATGCGAGAGGGATGTTTGTTGAGCAAGGAAGAGTGGCTGTGCGTGACAGAAATAAATGGAGAGAAATTGTGAATGAATATATGATGACGCAGCCCTGAGGGGATATTTTCCCGCATTTGGTCTGATCAGCTAGCCAGGTCAGGTGCGAGTAAAGGGATGGGTCTATTATAATGTGGCAGGGGTAAACCAGCTCTGCCGTCGGGCCCTGCTGCGGATGTCACTGATTGCACTGCGCAGTTGACCCATGTGTGGTGTGGTGCGGTGAGGATCTTTCCCTTCTCCCCTTTGGGGCTAAGATGCGAATGACTGTGTTTGAATGGATGAGTAAATGGGGAGTGTGTCGTCCTGGCTCGGCTACCTCCCTTTCCTTGGGGGAAGCAGCCTAGGTATATAGATAGATAGATAGATTCTTTGTGCTGGTAACACTTCATGGTAGGAGCGAAATTACTACTACGAGTCCTCCTAGGAGGAACTTTTAAAAGCAACTCTCATCTACAACCACATTTAGTAATAATTTTAGAAGTACTCCTAGAAGTTTTTATTAATACCGGCCCTCTACACAACCTCTTGCCTTCCTAAAGCCTCCCTGTTCTTCTCCAACTAATTCCTCTGTTCTTTCTCTAACTCACACATCTTATATCTGCATACACATGCAGTAATACACGCATGGGCACACATGTTGTAGTCATATGATGGGTAATCTAATAATAACGGTGATAAGATGATGATTATGATGATGATGATGATGAGCCAAGATGATGTGTGGGATACTGAGAGGATCTTATGGGTAGTGTAAACGCACCTAAATACTTACTAAGATTATTTCATTCAGCTGAGATATATTCTGGCAGTCAGATGTTAATATGCATGTCATAATAAAAAATATATATATATATATATTAATATCTTGAGACTTGGTGGCAGATATAATTAAAAAGGCGCATCTTACGTAGAGGTTAATGGATGATGATGCTATAAGCGATCATTCTCGACAGGTTTTACTCTAGATAATTAAAATCGTCTGACAGTAATATGAACAGAGGCAAAGAGACGTTCTCAAAGTGAAGTGGTTAATGTAAAGATAATGATAATGTTTAAGTATATAACACATAAGTGAAAAGAGTATAGTTAAAATGAAATATACAGTAAAGCAAATGTTGCCGAGCATGATTGAAATGAGTCTTCTGTCTTGAACTGGAACTCTGTGAACCCTTGAAGCTCCGAATTCCATCAGTCACCCTCTAACCGAGAAAGGGGAGGACGCAGGTGCTGTGTGTATATTAACTCAGTGATAGGATTATAGTGTGTAAACAGCTTCCCCGTCTACTTGAGGTACAGAAGGGTAAGTGAGGATACTGTTCATTCGTTCTTTGATAGCTACGAGGTCTCTCCGCTGCGCCAAATCGTCTGTATTAATCTGAAAAAGTAAAGATCCGCTGTGGTGTTGATGTGGATGCGCTGGAGGGTGTTGGGAGAGGTACCTTGAGATGGTTTGGCCATGTGGAATGAAGACTGAGAGACTACCTATAGTTCTTCCACCTTAACTTGGCCCAGGTTTTCGTCCCTTTGTAGCTTATTTCATGTAGATCAGTGGCAGGAAAATATAATACAGTACTACGGTTCTACGTACGTTCCTACCATGATGCTGGTTATTTATTGATTTATTTTACGCGTCATATTCTGGTATTCGTATTGCTACAGCTCAGAACTGAAGACAGAGACAGTAATATTAGGACAAGTTAGAGTGAAAGGAGTATAAGAGAGTGTATGTGAGTTAGGTGGAGAGACGAGTAGTGGGAGACCGAGAATAATGAGATGGAGGGATGCGGTGGAGAGGTATATGAACGATGCTGGTGTGAGTTGAAGGAGAGGCAGCCTGATGATGCATGACAGGGTAATATGGAGGCGGTTTGTTTGTGGTCACCCCTCCAGAGATTAGTTTTAGATATAAGAGAGAGCACCGAGATATAAATACATCCATAGTGGCGAGTCAAATGATTTTTCTTTTCTGTTGCTCTGTAAGGTCTTCTCTCAGCTTAATGTAATCCTGGAGTTTTTCCTTGAATATATATCTTTATTAATCTATGCTACGTTCAGTGTAGGGTCGGACCTTACAGTCGGAGGGAGAGTGATAGCCAGAATTAACTCCCATGCTGACGAGGTGCCAGTGGGAGATGGGTGTCCGTAGGAGGGATGATGCATATGAAAGTGGAGAAATATGAGGGAGAGTGAAAGGCAGAATTAACTACCACATGCTGGCAAAGTACATCTGGGAATGGGATGGGTGTGTAGGGAGTGTGATGTTTGTGAAAGTGGAAATATTGTAAAGTATTGGTTATGTTTATGTGTCACAGTGTGTGTGTGTCATTGGTAGAAGTAATATGGTGTGAATATATGTAAGTATATATTATCTTTATTGATAGACAGTGGGTGATTCTGTACTTAGGAAATAAGAGGCTTTACGAAATGTTGATATACATATTTAGACACCACGTTATGGAGATGGTTTGTGTAATATCCTACAGAGACACACAGCCACACCTCCATACACAGGCACACCTTCATACACAGCCACACCTTCATATACAGCCACTCCTTCACACACACACACACACACACACACACACACACACACACACACACACACACACACAGCCTCTTCCCTTCAGTAGAGCTTCACCCATCTTAGGAGAAATCTCTAGACGCTGGCAGGAGTAGAGGAGACTGTTGACAACCCAGTTACCCTGAGCCAACTATAATCGTCAGGTTGTACCAGTTAAATATTAATAATAATAATAATAATGATAATAAGAAGGTGTCATGATGTTAAATAAGTAAAGAATTTTCACATAAAACCATCACTGATATTATGCACCTGTACTGATGGATGAGTAAATGGGGAGTGTGTCGTCCTGTCTCGGCTACCTCCCTTTCCTTGGGGGAAGCAGCCTAGGTATATAGATAGATAGATAGACTGATGTGTTGATTTTACCTGTATGATATCTTAATTAGGAACTGAAAATGTGGCATGCAGGCTAATAAATCTGATCCCTGCTAGTCTTACATTAGTGACCGTCAAAACTGAGGTCTTTAATTCTCCTTTGGTCTCATAGTTTTAAGATTAAGAACTAAATTAAGACGAAGTATTGAAGGAGTCTGTATTATTTCTGTGTTTTTTTTTTTTTATGCAAGGAAGAATGAACCCAAGGCCATTTTTCCTGGATACCTCTATGACTGGTTTCCCTCATTTATTTATACAGTTTTCTTATTTTTGTTTATTTTCATTACCTTTTTCCTGATGTTCTCTGCGTGTTCCTCTCCGCCAAATTCCTAACAGTAAGTGCTAGCAATATAATATACTAACACTATTTCATTTTTCAGAGAGAAGGAACCAAAGGCTGAACACAAACGCAAGATAGTCAAACAAGCAAGCCAACGTCAAGACCATGCTGTACCTGGACACACAGCGTTAGAAAAATGGAGGTCGAAGGCAGGGGGAGATGCACACCAGAATTTTGGCAATCCAGGTGAGTGATTACAAGACATGTAGTATTTTTCCACATCATTTCATCAACTCCCCCACCTCTCTCTTTCTCTCTCCCACACACACACACACACACACACACATACATTTCATTAACCCTTCCACTACGGTGAGGAGATGGAAGGAGCACTTTGAGGATTTGTTGAATGTAGAGGGTGACAACAGTGCGAGTATAAGTGGTTGGGGAATGGCTGGGAGAAGGAGAGATGAGAGGAGGGAGGAAGAGATCAGTAGGGCGGAAGTAGTGGAAGCAATGAAGAAGATCAAGATGGGAAAGGCCCCAGGGATTGATGAAGTGTGTGGTGAAATGCTGAGGTATGGGGGTGAGATTGTTGTGGAATGGATATGCAAGTTGTGTAGATTGGCTTGGGAAGAGGGAAGGGTTCCAGAGGACTGGAAATCAGGTATAATTGTTCCTTTATACAAAGGAAAAGGGGAGAGAGAAGTATATGGTAACCATAGGGGTATTTGCCTTCTTAGTGTGACTGGTAAAATATATGGTAGAATACTCATTGATAGGGTTAGGCATATGACTGAAGTTAACTGCAAGTTCGCCTAGATAGCAGCGCGAAAGTCTTGGGAGATGTGATTCCAAGTTTGACTACCAGGGGACTGGGGAAGAGATGTTACTGCTGCAAGTGCTGGGAGAAGACTGTCGATGATGAATCAATGTCCTCGCGCTAGTTGCCCCTTACACCCTTTATTCAGCAGCTGCCTTACGATCTTTCTCCTGCCATCACCGCTCTTCCTCGTCCGCCACTGTCGCCCGTGTTTTGCTCTCATTCGGGAGCTTAGTTTTCCTGCCTATTTCTCTGACGGGCTCTCATGTTTGCCCGTGTCCCCACCTCTGTTGTGGGGCAAATATTTACAATCTCATCCCTGGTCTCCCCCTCCACCACATTCACATACACTCCTAGTTAGTCTCTCACTCTCCATTCTCGCCACTCAATCCCTCCATCTCATTCTTGGTCTCCCCGTCCACCTCGCTCACATACATTCGTATTTGCTGTTGTCAAAGAAAATTAAATTTGATTATAAAGTTTTATAAAACGATGAGTGATGTTTGAATCAAAATATCTACCCACGGCCTACACCCACGTCCGAAGTTGCACTGCATCCAACCACGGTGTACATCTACGTCCGCATGTTGCACTATAATATCCACAAGGGGTACACCTACGTCCGCATGTTTCACTATAATATCCACCCAAGGTGTACATCCACGTCCGCATGTTGCACTATAATATCCACCCCCCCCAAGGTGTACACCTACGTCCGCATGTTGCACTACAATACATGAATGCATTTACTTCGGTGACATCATCTGCGGCCAATCTGCAGGCGCGAAACAAAAACACCCTACTTGCCCCATACATCTCAAGTGCACAGGTCAATCAAATAGACTATAGTAATCAAGGACAGTCACCCGTCCCTCATAACCACTACTCATCGTATATCCTGCAACCACCACTTAGTATTAAAGGTGTGGTGGTTTACCCAGTCCCGTCAGATGAAAACACACGTTATACGTATAATTAGGTTAAATCCATCAATTCCATGAGATCTTTCTTATTGTATCGTTCGTACCGTATCGTTTATAAAGGCTCCAGTATGCTTGCATGTGTCGGCCTTGGTCACCCACGCTCTTCACGTTGCTCTATCTCTGGCAGTCTCTATGACCTCGTCCCAGGTCTTTTTCGGTGTGCCTGCCCCCGACCTTTACACTTTTCACTTTCCGCACCCAGTTGTCATCCTCCAGCCTCTCCACATGCCCAAACCATCTCAATCTACCGCTCCTCATCACAACACTAGTACACTCCAGCCCCATCCTTCCTCCCAAACCATTTCAATCTGCCTCTCTTCATCACACCACCAATACACTCCAGCCCCCATCCTTCCTCCCAGACCATCTCAAACTACCTCTCTTCATCACAGCACCAATACACTCTAGCCCCATCCTTCCTCCCAAACCATCTCAATCTACTCCTCACCACAACACCAATACACTCCAGCCCCATCCTTCCTCCCAAACCATCTCAATCTACCTCCTCTCATTACAACAGTAGGCCTACTCTCCACTCCCATCCTTCCTTTCAACTCTTCCTTCATAAACCTAGCCCCCTGAGGCCTCGCATTCAAGAACACACTACACATCCACCAAATCATTGTCATTTCTGTTAGTCTGAGTCTACGAATATACTCTCCCTTTACTGCCAGGCCTCATTACCAAACAGCATTACGCTCCTAACACCGCAAACTAGCACCAAACGTTTGTAACAATGCTTTATATTTATGGGTGCCACCTATCTATCGTCGTGTGTACCAGCAAGGCTATTTATCATATTTTAGCTTCTGGAAGCTGGTCTGAAGCGGGAGAGATGACAGTATTTGTGTATGATATCGTGTGCTGGGTGTTGTTTTTATATTTCTTGATTTGTGTGTGGATGTGCCGCCATATCGTGTAGTGGATGGCGTGGGTTTGTGGAGGCTGCGGCAAGAATTTGTGTGCCTCTCATGTCTAGATGATCCTCGACTTTGAAGACTTTGGTTTCTTGATGTACAGTAGGTGGTCTGTGGGTGTAGTAGCTGTGCAGCCTGTAATTATTTTTAGTTCCTTAGACAACACACAGCTGCATGCACGGCCTCCTGATATCCACCCTTCTGAATCCTATTTCCCTCGTGAGGACAGAGTCCACCTGGCCAGGCTGAGATGTGGGCATCATCCAGCCCTCTTGAGTTACCAGAAAAGGCTGGATGACTCCGTCGCTGATGCCTGTCCAGGAGGCAACACAGCACCCCATACTATTAAGCACATTATGCAAGACTGCACTGCACACAATCTGCAACACATCACCCCATACTATTAAGCACATTATGCAAGACTGCATTGCACACAATCTGCAACACAGTACCCCATACCATTAAGCACATTATGCAAGACTGCACTGCACACAATCTGCAACACCGCTCGCTGGCGCAGTGGTAACGTTCTCGCTTGCCATCTGGTAGACGGGAGTTCGTGCCTCGCTCAGGTTGCGAAAAGTTTCACTGACGAAGTGGGTGGTTACTGTCCCCCTTGAGCAAGGGGACGGGTGTGTGGGTGTGTGAAGGTCACAGCCTTGCCCTTAGATCGGACTATATGAGCTCTCAGCTCCCTTCCGGGAGGGTAAAATGCTGACGATCACGACCATCAAGTGATCCTGACCGACCCGGTGAATTACAGCACCCCATACTATTAAGCACATTATGCAAGACTGCACTGCACACAATCTGCAACACAGCACCCCATACTATTAAGCACATTATGCAAGACTGCATTGCAAACAATCACCTACGCCAACAACACTACATACTGTACACTCCTTGAGAGCTCTGTGGGAAAGCCCGGTCTCAGCCGTGGCCTTCCTTAGGGACTCGGGGCTGTTCGACCAGACTGCCTAGGCAACAACTACTACTACTAGTAGTAGTAGTACTGCTACCACCACATTTTAGCGTGGCACACGAGCGAATGTGATGAATTGTTTAGCTGAATTACGTGATATAGTTCTAGGCTAAACACAAGCTATTACCTTTAGCGTGAGCAGGCTGGCAGACAGTATGGGGGCGGTATTCTGGTACGGTCATGAAGCTTACCAACACCTCTTTCTTACCGGTTTATTTCTGATTCTGCTCCGTTGCTACATTCTTCTGTGATCAGGGAAAAGGGGAAAAAGAAGTGTGTGGTAATCACAGGGCATTTGTCTTAGCGTAACAAGAAAAGTATGTGGTAAGATATTGACAGAGTTAGGGATATAAGAACAGGGAGGTTTTAGGAAGGAAAGAGGTTGTGTAGATCAGATATTCTTAGGTCTTTAGTGGAAAAATTTCTAGAGGAGGGAAAGAAATTGTATACGGCCTTCGTGGATTTGAATAAAGCATATGACAGGGTGGACAGACAACGACTCCTCTCGCATAGCTTGGCCTGGCCAGTCGTCACTATGCCCGAGCTCCGTGAGACTTCCAGCGACTCTGCTCGTGCCTGCGACCCGTTGAGGGGGGCATCCAACAGCAGATCCGTGCCGCCAGGAGCCACTACCATCCAGGGAACCGTGAATTGGTTCAACGTGAGATCGTGTTACGGTTTCATCAAGCGCCGCGACACTGGCGCTGATGTTTTCGTACACGTTTCTGAGATCGTTGCACCAAATCCACGGCATTTCCAGCGCTCACTTGGCGAGGGAGAGACGGTGGAGTTTCGTGTTGTACAGGCTTCCATGGGTCCCGAGGCTAAGGACGTCACTGGGCCGGGTGGTGTTGCTGTGCAGGGCTCTGCCCGTGCACGGCGGCGTCCCCCTGCCCAGAGACGCCAGCCAAGGGATCTTGGAAGTTCTGGCAACACAAACACACTCGTTGCGATGTGTATCGCGACGGCTGAAGCTTTCAGTGGGGGTAGCAAGACGGTTCTGGCTGTTCTCCTTCCTCAAATCTTTGAGGAGAACGGCATTCCACGCCTTGCCATTCCCCGAAGCTTCACCCGCGATCCTCGTCTCCCCCCTCGTCAGGAGCGTCAGGCCCGGCGACAGCAGCCACCACCATCTCGCACAACACCGGGAAAACGGCTGTGTTTGGATGCCCCTCTCAACCGGACGACTGGCGCCACCACCATCGAAACTACGATCACCGACCCGGAACCGTCACAGGCCATGGACATCGAGCATGGGGAGACTGTTGTGGAGGTTCACCTCCCTTCGTCAGGAGCTGAGGGGGAGCGTGTCTCGTCTCCCGTCCCTTCAGTACATCTGGACGTAGTAGAGCCCTCCTCCTTGCCTTCTCCATCTGCTCCTGACGAAGTGGAGGAGCCTCTTCCACCTTCACCACCGCCTGCCGCCATCGCTCGCTCTTCTTCTCCTCCACCTAAGGAGAAGAAGAAGAAACCAAAGAAGAAAGGGGGAAAAACCAAGAGCGACCCTTCCACCGTTGCTCGCCGGATCGAGGCCCTCCTTCCACCACTCTCAGGCACTTGTGATCTCGATGCCCGCACGGATGCGGACCTAGAAGAGCTACTCTTCTGCCTCACGGATCCGATCAACGACGACGATACACTGCCTCTCGTCTACCAGACTCTGTATCAGAAGATCCGTGAGGCATACATCTCCAACTCCCACTCTCCATCTGAGGAAGCCACCATCCGTGAGGGCATCGGGTTCGACCCACCACGTGCTGCCCTGGTCAACTATATAGCCACCAGACTGCTCTCGTAACTGCCGATCCACGCTTGATCTTGTCCTGCCTTTGCTGCCTCGTCTTGCAGTCTTGTCACCGCTATGCTCTCGTTTTGAGAGCAACTTTTTGCTACATCCCTGACGGGCTCTATGTTTGCCCGTGTCCTCACCACGTTGTGAGGCAAATATCACAACAACAACAACAACAACTGGACTGACAAGGATTGTGGAAAGTATTAAGAATATATGGAGAAAATGGGAAGTTGCTGAAGGCCGTGAAGGGTATTTATGAGGGTGCTAAGGATGCGGTGCGTGTGGATAGTGAACCGAGTGAATTTTTCTATTTGAATGTTGGACTGAAATAGCGATGTGTCATGTCCTCATGGTTGTTCAGTCTATATATGGATGGGGTTATAGAAGAGATACAAGGTAGGGCAATGGACGTTGGAGCAGCCCTAATGAGAGAGAGCAGCGTTTGGAAACTCCCTGAATAATAAGATCTCGCATCTAACGTGTAATAGGTACCAAAAACCACTCGTTACATGCGACTTCATTAGATGCCGATACATAAACATATGGGGAAAATTATAATAGGTAAAAACTGGATCTAACCCCTATTTTGACCCTATTTTCACACATTATGTAAGTTATTGCCGTTAATTTGTCATATAATCATACATAGTGACATAAAATATAAAATAAAGAAGAAATAATATCGATAACTCACCTGTGAGTGATAAATGAGGTGCTTAAGGTGGTATCCGAGGCGGGAAGGAAGGCTACTGGGCCGCTCCTTCTCACCTACGCCACCAGCACAACCACCCTCCTCCCACCTCTCGCTCTCCATTGCCTCTCGCGATGCCTCCCCGAGTTTTGTTATCTTTTTGTCTGCATTCTTTTCCTTCCCAACAAATCCAGAAAAGTCATCATGAATGTCACCATGAAGATTCCCTATGTTTTCATCGACATCACTCACAGTCTTATCCTTCATTTCCATCATCACTCACACTCGACTTATCCTTCATTTCGATCGAGATTTGCCACAACTTCCCCAAGCTCATGGCGTTTGTTTAAATATTCGGTGATACCGGTAACTGTTTATCTTCTTTCATTCACTTTCTTTGCATAGGTTTCACTGAGCTCCTGGTTTAGTTTCTGTAGCAAAGCTAACATCTTTCCCGTCCACGCACTAGACCAAGGTGGCGACAGATTTGAACCGCTCGCCCGGGATTTTTTTTCGTTAGACAGAAACTTCCACGTTAGATACGAATATGGGTAGAGGTCCAATGGTGTCGTTAGATGTGAACTCCTTAGATGCGAGATCACACTGTAAATTCCTCACTTGTCATAACAAGGCTGATGTGGCACTGGTATGTTGTGGCCATGCAGCCAGGCACCGCGGAGTTGGGTATCACACGTCTACCTTCCCCCTCTGACATGCGGTAACTGAACCTGGTGCCTTGTGTATGAGACAATGATGCGTCCAGGTAGACAGTTGGGCGCCACGGGTCTAACCGACTTACATATACACCCCCCCCCTGCCAGAGCGATACTGAGGGGCACCACCGCATTTTTTTTTTTTATAGGAAGGTGGAGGAAAGAAGAGAGAACAGGGGAAGGGATAGTAAGAAAGAGGAAGGAAGGGGGAGTAGACAGTTGGTGGGCTGGCCACCGTGCTTTTGTTTTGTTTATAGTATTAGTTAGGTAACTGCTTTTATTTTGTTTATTGAGTTAGTTAGGTAAGTGCTTTGTTTTGTATATTGTGTTAGTTTGGTAAGTATATATAGTGTTATGACTGTGTATGTTTGTGTGTGTGTGTGTGTGTGTGAGCGTATGTGCGTGTGGATGTGAGCGTGTGTGTGCGTGTGCGTGGGTGTGCGTGCGTGTGCGTTCATATGTTGTATGTTTGAATTGAGCTAGCTAGCTTTTTGAAGGTTTGGTTGGGTTGTTTGGGTTTATGTCGTAATTAGGTGGGTTTTTTTGTATTGTGAGATTGAGTAGTTTGGATACAAATCAGTGCGTCACTTATCGGTTTTGGTTGAGTTTAGTAAATTGGTATAGGGTCATGGTTGTTTATTATGGTTTTTAAACTACTAGGGAACCATTTATGAAAAGAGCGATTCTCCTCATTGATGATGTAAGTTAGTGCGTTGTATGTTTCGGGGTTAATTTCCTCGATTTTACTCCAAACTTTTTTTTGGCTTGGTTATGTAATCTTATGTTTAATGGTTTGGTTTTGGTTATGGCGTGTATTTGTTCCGTGTTAAGTGTGTAAGGGTACTGCTGATTAGTTGCAAATCTGAGGGCTTTGTTTTGTAAGATTAGTAGTTTTTTAAGTTGGGTATAGCTGAAGGTGTGTGTGGGAATGGGGGGATATTCTAGAATGGGGAGGATCAGTGCTTTGACAAGGTGGGATTTGACTTTTATAGGCATGTTCTTGAATCTGAGTAAGCGGGATAATGCTCCTGTGGCTTTTTGTTTTCTATCCTGTACACTGGGAAGATAGCCTCTTGAGTTAAGTTTAAAACCAAGTATTTTACCCTCTTTTTTGAAGTTAGTTATTTCTTCATTAATTATTAAAGGTTCTTTTTTGGTGTTGGCAAGTTGAATGATGGAAAATTTATTTATGTTAGTTTGTATTCTCCATTTAGATTCATATTCATTAATTTTCTCGACTTCGCTTTGAGTTCTTGAATTCATGATCCTTCTAGATGGTCCAGGATAGTTAATAATTTGGGAAATATCGTCAGCGTAGCTTATGTTGATTCCATGAGTTGCTTGTGGGGAGTCACTGGTGAATATAGAGTAGAGAGTTGGTGAGAGTACGCTCCCTTGAGGAACCCCGCTTTCCAGAGCAAAGCTAGCACCTGTACAATTATTTATTTTGATTTTAGCCTTCCTATCGTCAAGAAAATCACAGAGAATTTTTTCAGTTATAGTTGGGAGGTTGAGATTAAGTAATTTATATTTCAGTCCTAAATGCCACACCTCGTCAAAGGCTTTTGTTACATCTCTAAGGATGATGTGGCATTGTCCTTTGTTAGATTTACTTATTGCTATATGTTCTGAAGCTATTGCAATTGCCTGAGTGGTGCCCTTTAGTAGTCGAAAACCGTATTGATTCTTATTATATAGATTCTCAGATTCAAGGTGTAATCTGAGCCTTTTATTAATTATTCTCTCTAGTACCTTTCCAGGGACTTCTAAAAGAGAGATGGGTCTGTAATTCTCTACGAGATGTGGGTTCTTGTTCTTTTTTGGAATTAGTTTTATGATGGCTTCTTTAAATTTGTCGGGGAAATATCCTGCAGAGATGGTTGCATTAAATATGTTTTTTAAATTTTCAATGGCTATATTGGGGAGATTGGATAGTATAGTTTTATTATATCCACTTTCTCCCGGGTAAGTCTTTTTTAAGTTCTTAATAATAGAGGTAATTTCGTCTGCCGTGATAGGAGTGGTAAATATTGTGTTTGAGTCTAATCTATCGGGGTGAGCTGAGTGGTACGGTGTTAATCTATCTACGTTGTTGGTAAGGAATTCTCTTATCGTATTGTCGTGTCTGTTGTTGT
Source organism: Coenobita brevimanus (assembly GCF_032717465.1). Taxonomy (NCBI): domain Eukaryota; kingdom Metazoa; phylum Arthropoda; class Malacostraca; order Decapoda; family Coenobitidae; genus Coenobita; species Coenobita brevimanus. Next base: position 45,930,827 of record NC_137014.1, read on the forward strand.
TTTGTTCTTCTTCGATCTCTTGAAAGATGGACTCCCAGTGTCGCCTATGTGTTCTTTCTTTTTCAGAGGCTGAGTGTTGTCTGTTTCCCAGATGATCTAATACGGAATGAGGGTCGGGGATTGAAGTTCCTGACAGGATTTTTATTTGACGCCAAAATGTGGAGGGATCATTATAAAGATTGGCGGTTGTTGTTGTGATATTTGCCTCACAACATGGTGAGGACACGGGCAAACATAGAGCCCGTCAGAGAAGTGGCATAAAGTAGCTCTCAAACGAGAGCATAGCGGTGACAAAAACTGCAAGACGAAGCAGCAAGGCAGGACAAGATCAGGCGTGGCTCAGCAGTTACGAGAGCAGTCTGGTGGCTATATAGTTGACGAGGGCAGCTTTTTTTTTTTTGTGTGTGTGTGTGTGATATTTGCCTCACAGTAAGGTGAGGACACGGGCAAACAGAGAGCCCGTCAGAGGAATGGCAAAAACAAAGCTCTCAAAAGAGAGCATAGCGGTGACAATAACTGCAAGCCGAAGCAGCAAGGCAGGACAGGATCAGGCGTGGCTCAGCAGTTAAGAGAGCAGTCTGGTGGCTATATAGTTGACGAGGGCAGCACGTGGTGGATCAAACCCGATGCCCTCACGGATGGCGGCTTCCTCAGATGGAGAGAAGGAGTTGGAGATGTATGCCTCACGGATCTTCTGATACAGAGTCTGGTAGACGAGAGGCAGTGTATCGTCGTCGTTGATCGGATCCGTGACAATACAATACAGTGACGTATAGAAAAGGGGGGGAAAGGAAGGAAGGTAAAGGATGATTGTGTATATGTGATGAGTGTAATGCAACCAGGACGACGACACGTGGCAGGAACTAGGCCTTAGTTTTATCTCCCGGCCTTACTGAGAGATCAGGTTCCTGGTTGCATTGTGTAAGGTGCGTGTTTTTTTTTTGTTTTTTTTTTTTAAGTAGGAGAGGAAGAATTTAGACGAAGAGAAAGAGTGTCGGGGCTTAACCCAACGTGGGTGTGTTTGGTGTTGGGAAGGGGGGGGGGGTCTCGCACGTGCACAGTGTTGTTACTTAAGGACGGGAGGAGTGAATAGCTACGGCTTTCTCTGCCAAGCATTAGCTTATTGGCTGCCTCTCAGGTTCATCTGATTTTTCCGGCTCCAGGAGCCTGGGGATGGTATGATCCGGGTGTTAGGGTAAGGTGTTGTAGCCCTAGAGGGCTTGGGTAGGGGGATAAGGAAAGGGGAGGGGTGGAGGAAGGGGAGTATGGGGGGTCAGGGTCAGAGGCGTGGGTGCTGGATATGAGGATGGCGGGTTATTACGTGGCTGCCGTGATCTTGGTAATAGGTGTAGGGGTGGTTTTGAGTCTTAAGTGATTGCAGGGGGTGAACTAAGTAGTTGATTAATAAAATGGGCATTAAATAAACTATTGGTGATTACGTGAACAATGGCGTTGGTGGAGGTCTTACGTCAGGGTGGAAGAGGTTGGCTAGAGGTCGTGTGGGGGGTGTGATCCGGGTGAAAAAGTCGATGAAGTCAGTGTGAACGTCGGTGAGTTTGGTGATTTGTTTTTGTTGTAGGTGGTGAAGGTAAGTGTTGATGGGTGGAATGTTGGCGCGTTCATGAGAGTGTATGTTGGTGACAAAATCATCCCACCGTATGCTCAGTGCCCAACGTATGGCTTTATTTTGAACTCTCTGTAAATTTAGAATGTTGCTTTTGGCCGAAAGAGATAGACTTAACGGTGAATACGTGAGCAGTGGTCTGATCAGTGCTTTATACAGATGGAATTTAGTTGACGGTGTTGCACTACGGAATCGGTATATTTGTGTTAGTGCAGTGCCAGCCACGCCTGCCTTGCCTCGTATATGATGATGAAATTTGAAGTTTTTATCGTATGTAAGACCAAGTACGGTGCAAGTATTCCTAATAGGAATGGGAACGCGATCGGGATCACGCGAATTTAGAAAAAGTGGGCGGGGGTTGGCTGATTTAATACGAAAATATGTTACTGTGCATTTCAAGGGATTCGCTTGAATCCGCCACTTCTGAGGCAGAAGAGTAGCTCTTCTAGGTCCGCATCCGTGCGGGCATCGAGATCACGAGTCCCTGAGAGTGGTGGAAGGAGGGCCTCGATCCGGCGAGCAACGGAGGAGGGGTCGCTCTTGGTCTTTCCCCCTTTCTTCTTTTGTTTCTTCCTCTTCTCCTTAGGTGGAGGGGGAGAAGAAGAGAGAGCGATGGCGGCAGGCGGTGGTGAAGGTGGAAGAGGCTCCTCCACTTCGATTGGCGGTGTTTGCAATAGTGTTTGCCCAATGTGTGTTGTGTTCTGTTAGAAGGGATGTGTGTAGTTGAGTTTGAAGTAGTTTGTATAGTCTAAATGGATCTCGTGTCCAACCATGTGTTTGGGAGTGAGTTCTTAATGCATTGTATTGATTGATGAGGATCTGTGTGTCTCTGTTGTGTTTAGGAGTAGTGATTGTTCTATGTGTTGTTGTAGGGATGTTGTTGTTGATTGCAATATTTATGTTGGAGTACCATCTTTCAAGAGATTGATCGATTTCCTCTAGTGTTCCATCACCGGGGATATGAAAGTTAGTAAATGTTGTGGTTATATCTTGTTTAAAGTCATTCCAGTTGGCCGTTAGGTCGAGGTGGAATGGGGACGGTTATTGGGGCAGTGGAGATAGTGGCGATTATGGGGATGTGATCACTAGTGGTGAGAGGGCCGGGAGAGAAATGGGTGTTGTGATAAGCTGTTAGGTTGCAAAGAGCTATGTCTGGGGTGGAGGTAGAGTTGTGTGAGAGGAATGTAGGAAAGTTGGGACCAATGTGTCTTACTGTGGTGTCTTGGATGAGTCTTGGAAGTTGTCTTCCTACGACGTTTGAGTTTCTGTTGCCCAGGAGGCGGTGTTTAGCGTTAAGATCACCAATGAGGTATACAGGGATGGTTCTTCTGATTAAGTTAATAAAATCGGGGGTTGGGAGGTAAGGGCGGCTAGGGGAGAGGTATACTGTAGCAATAATGATTTTTCCAGTGTGCGTTTGTAACTCTACTGCAATCAGATCTGAGATAAAATTGTCTATGATTTTGTATTGTAAATTGTTTTTCAGTGCAATGGCTGTGCCGTCCATAGGGCGATTGAGAAAGTTTTTACTGTGTTTTATACCCAGGGATACGGAGTGAATTTGGTGAGGTAGTGCCGTGGCTATTTATAAGAATGATATCTGGATCTAAATTACGGTAGGTATTGATAAGACCTAGACTTCGACCATGCCAATTAAGGACGTTATGTTGAATGATTTTCATTGTCTATGTCTTTGGGGTCTGGACTGAGAGGGTTGGGAAGCCTTTGTGTGCTGATCCCCTAGGCGAAGGAGAAGTCTTTCTTCTTCGGTGTTAGCTGGCCGAATAAGATGTTGGAAGGTTTCTAGTTTTTCACAGGTGATTCTTAGTTGGTTGAGTGCTAAATCTGGATTCAGTATGTTGTTATTTTGTATGAATAAGGCTTTGTTATCTTTTATAGCTTTGGCTAGTTCTCTTTGTTTGTATTCTTTGTTTGACTTTCAAATTGAGGGGAGGACTACGACCTCTACCTTGTCATTTTCGGTTTCGTCTTCGTCAGAGGAGCTTAGGTGTTCATCTGATTCACTGTCTGTTTGGTATTTTGGGATGTCATTACTTCCATGTGGGATGGGTTCATCTTCATGTGTGTCAAGCGCCATAGCCTCTTCGTTTTTCTCTTCAGAGATAGGGATGGTTTGTGTGTAAAGGGATGACACAGCAGGTTTTTTATTTGTATTGGCTGGGGGAGAAAGAAGATTTTTAGTTGTAGATGGCAGAATGACTTGTATAATTTTTTCAGAGGGAGGGTTAGGGGGGAGTTTGACAATTGGTAGTCCATTAAGTGTGCAACTTTCCCCCAGAATTTTATTAAAGCTGCCTGGGTTTGCAAGCTCGTGCATGTGAGCATTCATGATAAGAAGCATGTAGTCTGAGAACTTGTCGTTGGGAGATCCATTTTGTATAGCAGCTGCTGGAGTGTTAGGGTTTGGTTTTGTTACTTGTGCAAAGCTTAGACCTGGTCGTACTGTGGCAGGGGGGGGGGTGTATTTATTGCTTTCTTTACTATTTCTTTCCTTTTAGGGCATTTCATAGCCATAGTGCGGTGGTCTCCTTCGCAGTTAATACACTTTTTGAAGTTGGAGTTGCATTTCTTCCAAGTGTGATCAAGACTGGAGCATTCAGAACAGATTTTAAAATCTTTGGGTTTAGGACATTCGTTGATGTTATGTGTGTCCATTTCATAGCACTTCATACACATTATGATATGTATATATTTCTCAGCCTGGATCTGATTTTTGCTGATGCACAGATGGAACAATTTCAGCCCTTCTATTGCTTTTTCTGCCATCTTGATATCGTCAAATTCTATTTTCATAGTGTTTCTGTTGCCAAATTTGGTTATTTTGGTGATTTTGGCCCAAGAGTTTTCTTTAATGATTTCATGTTCAATCTCCTCTTCACTGTGGCAGTAGATGATGTCATCTACTTTGGTGCATATAATGCTCCTTTTGGCTTTTAGGTCGGGAGGGAGGATTGGGGTGAAGCCATTGTCCTGTAAAGATGTTTTCAGAGGATGAGACAGGAGCTTATTAGTGTCATCTTCTGTGGCTGTAGTTGCGATGATGAATTCTCTTGAATCATGGAGTCCTGTTATTTTTATGTTGTGAGGAGCAACTATTTCAAGCAATTTCAGTTTAACTTGATTTTCTTGGGGATTACTGTGTTTGATTTTAAGTTTACCCATTTTTCAACATGGGGAAAAAATCCTGAGAGGCCACTAACAGGCCGCCTAGTTGGTCCAATCTACCTGTGATCTGGGGCTTGTAACCTAAACTCCCCCCCTCTAAAGGGAGTGACCACTTGCAAGGTCAAAGGAGTACCCCTGATCCCTAACCCTATTAAAGAAAATACCCATTCCAGTGCTTCCTATAACCACCCCAGAACGGGGTCCCCTCGTGCCATTGGCCTCGTGGTTCGGCTTCGTACCACACCAGAGCCTCTACTGGGCGAGCCTAACAGGACCAAAGTAAAATCTAAGAAATAAAGGTAGTCTTACGTAGTAAAAAAGATTTTCAGCCAAGGTGAGCGGGCTGACAGACTTGCAGAATGATGGGAAAGTCGTAATCGGTAAGGTGCTGGGAAAAGCAGCAGTGAAAGTCTTAGCTTGCTCTATCCACATTTCACTATGAGCGCCGAGTCTATGCAGAGCGGGAGCGAGCGGGAGACATCTTACCGCTGCGGCTGCCGGGAAGAGAATACTGGGCGATCCTAAAGGACCAAAGTCTATCCTGGGCATTCTGAGTCTGTCTCAGCTAGAGAACAGGGGTGAGGAATGATCCACGGGCTTGGATGTTCAACATCGGCGTGAATTGGTAAGGGGAGGGTTGGATTTGACACTGCTGTACTGCTTTCCTATTTAATTTGCCTGTGAGACATTTGGAAAACTGTCGTATTCTGCTGGATCGCGTGCCCTCCAATCAGGAAGCAGATCCGGCGCCATCCAATCAGAGCGCAGTGAGGTGTCAGCCACTGGCTAGTGGAAGATCGGAGGCCTCTTCTGGGAGATGTGCACGGTGCGAGAGCTTGATGCAGAATGACATGACATGACATCGACATGGGCGCCGCCGCACATGTTTGTTTGTTTGTTGAAGATTTAACCTTCGTTGAAGTGGAAGGGGCCGGGCCATATGTTAGCCCAGTCAGTGATTTAAGCAGAGACAAGTAAGTGATGAAGGCTGCAGGAGCAGTCTCTTGACTTTAAAAACTATATGCACATATATACACACATGTATATATATATGCATATGCACACATGCTCGCACGCACACTCGCACAGACACACACACACATACATACCCTGCATATCAGTGGATATGCACGTTAGGTGGGAGGAGGTGCTGAGCGCACCACCTCAGTCAGTGCTGAGAGTGGGGCCGTGGCTACAACGTAGGCTGCAGCATTACGTAAAGAGTTTATGGATCTGGCTGCTTCGTGAGTTCTGGGAGTGTCTGGGTTAGGAAGAGGTTTCCTGACGAGGGATGTGGCTGGGCATCTGAGAAGACAGTGCAGGAGGGGATAAAGTGGAGCCTCCTGGCAGTGTTCACATGCAGGTTCGGGGGTTTCGTCATCTGGAACCATTTCATCGTAGCATTTATAGCCCAGGCGAAGGCGGCGCAGACGATTGAGCATCGTAAGGTTGGATCTAGTTGTGATTGGCGGTGGTTTGTAGCCTGTGGCAAGTGAGTACCATCTAGCCGAGGGGGAACCCAGTTCAACATATAGGCGGTGGTCTTCTTTATTTAATCTGGCTGCCCTGGTCTTAATGGCATGCTTGACTTGGCGCAGGCTCGTGGAGATTACAAAATCAATGCTGGGGTTTTCTAGGGCTTGTTTTGCTATTCGATCTGCCTTTTCGTTGCCTGCAATGCCTACGTGACTAGGGATCCAATTTATGGTAACCGATCCCCCAGCATTGCGGATAGCTTGGGTGGTGGTGAGAATGTTGTATATTAGGTGAATGTTGTCTTTGTGAGCGTTTTGGCGAAGGGTGTGAATGGCCGAAGCCGAGTCTGTGTGTATGATAGTGGGAGTTGTTGGACTGCGTCCAGTCGCCGCACAGACGTTGTTGTTGTTGTTGAAATATTCTCCCCACAACGTGGTGGGGAACGGGCAAACATGAGAGCCCGTCAGGAAAATGCAGAAAACAGCTCCAATGAAGGGGCAAAGCGCGGACGGCAGACTGGCAGACAGGGCAAGGGCGGCAGAGGAAGGGAACGAGGCGATGGTGGTGAGGCAACAGCCCGATGATCGACGAGGCGAGGGGGAGAGAGCGGTAGACTGCACGGCGCCGATGGAAGGGGCGCCGGCATGCTCAGGTGGATCCCCAAACGACTCGGCGGTGGTTGGCGGCCGGCTGCTCAATGTTTACAGAGGGCAGAGAGGGACGAGAGCATGGTAGACTAAACGGCGCCGATGGTGAGGGCGCCGAAGCTCTGATAGAAGCGTTCCGAACTCTGCCCTCAACCCCCATTCACTCGCTCCAGCTCTCCACAGCAGCAGGTGGAAGCGTAGAGGGAAGGCCCAGTCCAGGTGGACACAAGGGCACAACCCCGGTCAAGGTAGTGGTAGAGGGAGGGTGGTCGGCCATGGAAAGGGCGGACGAGCCTCAACCTCCTGGTGGGCTGACCAGGGCACTCCCGTAGGTGGAGAGGACAGACCCGTCCTTCAGCTGAAACGGCTGCTGTGGAGAGCTGGTCCCGCCGGGAATAGCGGTGGAGGTGTTGCCTCGGCGAGAGGTGGGCTGCGAGTGGCCGCACTTCACTTCACTTCGTCATAGAAAAGTGGAGGGAAAGAAGAGGGAGAGATTGGAAGAGATTAAGTGGGGAAATATGAAAGACAGTCGGAGGTATAAAGATTGGAGGCCGTCCCCATTGCTGTGACTTAGTTTTTATTTTTTGTGTATGCTGTGTTCCTGTTGGTCCTATACAGCTGTCACTCTGTGTATGTGCAGACAAGGGTAGATATATCGATGAAGGTGAAGAGCCATAGTTTGTACCCCCGGCGCTTCTAAGGGTGGTGCCTGTCTCTGTGGCATTGGTGGGTTCTGCTGTCTTGGTGGGTTGCTGCTCCCTATTTCACAGGCTCTATAGTCATGGAAAGGAGGAGTTTTAGTATTAGAGAAAATTGGGGGGGGGAAGGATAGAAATTATCTTTCCTCCCCATGGCACTCACCAGGGTGCACGAGGCATAGGCTGTGCATGGGCAATGTCTATTCCCAACCCACTCCACGTTCACGACCCCGCCATCAGATGTGACAGCTCCTTACATTTTGGTTTCAGGAGCTAGCACAACGGACGACGGAGTGCATTCACTCAGGAGTGGGCAGGGAATGAGTGTGCAGTGCAACTGTCTCCTGACAGTAGTGGTGGTCTGGTGCGGTGTTCAAGGTCGGCAGGTGTATGGGATATAGGGTAACGTGGTCTTAAGCTTCGTTGCTGCCGTTTGTATTATTAGTTATTATATATAATGAGAGGGGTTGTCGTTAGAGGGACGTATAAATTGGGTTTGGTGTCGGTCTATTTCTGTTTAAGAGGGAGCTGGGGAACCAATTATGCATCCTCCCGTATTCTTTGTTGGTGATGTCCTCGTAATTTGCGTCTCTGGTCTCTTCTAGTTTTTACCAGATTTTTCCTGCCCTCTTGTGCATCCGGATGTTTAGTGCAGCTATTTTGTGCATGCTGTGTAATTGTTCTGTGATATAGTTGAAGGGGTGATGGTCGTTTTCGACAAATCTCAGAGCTTTGTTTAATACTCTTTGTAGTTTTAGTTTTTGGGTGTTTGATATAGTGTCCAGTGGCACAGGAGGGTATTCTAGCAAAGGGAGAATGTAGGCTTTAACGAGGTGGCTTTTTATATTTCTATTTAGCGTTTTTAAACGGTAGAGGGTGGACAGTGCTTCCTTCCCCTTGCATATTCGTTCCCTTACATGTTTTGTGATCCCGGCCTGAGTTATTGTGAGGCCTAACAGGCTTCCCTCATTGCTTGTGTTTAGTAGCTCACCATCCACAATGATTTCTTCCATGTATTTTTGTGCTAATGGAATTATTTTAAATTTCTCTTGATTAGTCCTGATCTTCCATCGTTTCTCATAATCACTGATTCTGGTGATTTCTCTGGCTTCTTTGCTGGCCATCATGAGTTTGGACCGTCCTTGGTAAGTCACTATTTGAGTCACATCGTCAGCATACATTATGTCTAGGCAGTCTGGAGGTGGGGGGGGGGTGTCACTAGTGTAAAGAATGTATAGGGTGGGGGAGAGGACGCTCCCTTGTGCCACCCCACTGTCGAGCTGTATAACGTCGCCTAACTGGTCCTTGTGTCTAATTCTCGCGGTGCGGTCAGTCACAAAGTCGCATAAAAACTTCTCGAGGATGGTAGGGAGTTCTAGTTGTAATAGTTTGTATTTGAGTCCTTCATGCCAGACCTTGTCAAAGGCCTTGCTTACGTCTCTGAGGACGAGACAGCACTGTTCCCGTCTCGACAGGGTCTGGGCGATAGTCTCGTAAGTCAGGGCTATGGCTTTGTTTGTGTCTTTTTGTGGTCTGAAGCCGTACTGTCTGGGGTTATGAAGTCTGTTTGTCTCTAGGTAAAGTCGGAGTCTTCTGTTGATGATCCTTTCAAGCAGTTTTCCTGGTACTTCGAGCAGTGAGATTGGTCTATAGTTCTCGGGTGTCGTGTCAGTCTTTCCTGGCTTAGGTATCATTACTATTACGGCTTCTTTAAGTTTGTCAGGGAAGTATCCCGCGGACAGGAAGGCGTTGAAAATGTCGATGAGTCTTTCTATCATGGAGTGTGAGCATTCCATGATAACTTGTTTGTTAATGCCTGTCAGTCCTGGGGCCGTGTTCTTCGTTTTTGTGACTACTGTCTTAAGTTCGTCTACTGTGATTCGTCTAGTGAGAAGGTTGTTCGTTAGTCTGGAGAAGTCTGCTGTGTCATGGGGGAGGATTCTGTCTCTGTTGTCATTGAGGAAGTGAAGGACCATTCGTTCGTTGTCCTCGTCAAAATCGTCATTTTCGTCGTCAGATATTTGAAAAATGTCACGCCATAGGTTGGTAAAAAGAGTCAGTTGTCCTTGGGTATCATGTATTTTACGTCCTTGGCGGTCAATCAGATAAGGGGTGGGTCGTTTGTCTGTTCCTTTGAGAAGACGTACTTCTCGCCAGAACTTGGTTGGGTCAGGATATTTCTCCGTCAGCTGGGTGATTTTAAGGTTCCATTGGTCATTGCAGAGCTGTCTGCACAGTGTCTGTATGTCTCTTTGAAGCTGTCGATATTCTTGGTATTGGTCGTATGTCAGTCCCTGTCGTTCAGCAAGGTTGTGCAGTCTTGTATAGTGAGTCTGGAGTACATGCAGTTCTGGGGAAGGTCTTTGTGCTCTAATAATTTTAAATGTTGTTGTAGGGATAGCAGTTTTAATGCCACTATCCACTGCTTTAAGCCACTGCTCAAGTGCAGTGTCTATGTGTTCCAGAGTCTGATTGTCAAGGGAGGGGACGTCAGGGAGGGGAGGCGTCAGAGGTCCTGAAAAGGTCCCAGTCAGCTTGTCTGTAGTTGAGTCTGGGTGTGGCAGGGATACGTATTGGTGAGGTGGAGATGGTGAATACGATGGGTATGTGATCTGATGAAGTTAGAGGGCCGGGTTGAGAGAAGGTGTGATGATGGGCACGGTTGTTGGTGATGATGATATCAGGTGATGTGGCACTATTATGGCGGATTAAGGTTGGGAAGTTGGGGCCAGTATGCAGTGCTGTGCCTGCGTTAATGAATGTCATTAGGTTTCGTCCTACTGTATTGTCATAATTGTCTCCCAAGGCTGGATGTTTGGCATTTAGGTCGCCCAGTATGTATACAGGGTCGTTGTCATAGAGTAGTTTGTGAAAGTCGGGGAAGGGTAGGAAAGGTCGTCGTGGGGGAATGTACGTCGTTGCTAGTTTAAGTGGTCCTGTCGTGGTTTGCAGCGTGATTGAGAGCATGTCTGTAATGTAGTCATCGTCTAGTCTGTATGTCAGTCCGTGTCTGATGGCTATAGCTGAGCCATCGCCGTTCTCACCACTGGTGTTACGTTTGTGGACAGTGTAGCCATAGATTTTTATACTGTCCCTGTCTTCAACTCCGTGGCTGTTGATGAGAACGACGTCAGGTGCTATAGTTTGGTAGATCGTCGTTAGAGTTCGTTTGTTTGTCGGCCAGTGGAGGACGTTATGTTGAATTACTCTAATCGTTTCCATTTATTTGTTAACAGTACGAGTAGGGTTTTTTCTAAGTCTGTCAGTGCGGAGGAATACACTATGGCATTTGTTGAAGAAGCCGGGTTTCGCAACCTTGAACTGGCATGAGTTGATATCAACCCTTTCTGGATGAACAGACTGTACACGTACTTTGTTGAAAGGTTGTCATTGCCGTATTCTATTTTTACATGTGATGCGATTGTTAGCGCTGCTATTTGTTGCCTATCTACTTTTGTTTTATTTTCCTGGAGGGATTCCGGGCTGTAGATTATTACTCCTCCTAGTTCACTGGCACTGACTTCTTCTTCGTCGGTCTCTTCGTCTTCCTCTGAAGTGGAGGCATCGGTTATATACTCTGTGTTCAGTGACGGTAGAGTAGCGTTAGAAGTGGCGTTTTCTGCCTTAGAGGGCGATGGTGGGGTCGGGTTTTCATCACTGATTGATTCAGCTGTTACCTGGGTGGGGGGGTGTGATTGGGTGGCGATGGGGGGATTCCCCATCAGTTCATTGTCGGTGATTGCTGATTCTGAGGGCGTGGTGAGGGTTGAAGACTCAGTCTGGAAGGCGGGGAGTAGAGGGGAGGCAGTAGGGGGTGTGGTGGTAACTGCACTGGTTTTGTTTAGGATAGCTTTAGAGGGTGGGTTGCTTGGGGCCTTGACAGGTGGAATTCCATTGTCTTGGAACAGTTTATTTAGGTGAGTAGCATAAGTCCCAGGGTATGTTGCATTAAGCATATGTGCTTCATACATGCAGTACAGAATAGTACTGGGCGGGACTGTGAGGCTTGGTAGGGGTGAGTTAGTGGTAGTGCTGTTGCTGTTGATTGTTGTTGCAGCGGCTGTACTGTAAGTTCTTGATTGTCCAGCTTGCTGTTCAGGCAACTGGGCAATAGACTTTCTCTTCTCCTGCACCGCTTTTTTCCTATAGGGCAGGACATGGCAGTTGCTCCATGTTCACCATCACAGTTAACACATTTTTTTGTGCTTGAGGTGCACTGTGTGTACTTGTGCTCTGTGCTGGCACAGAGGGAGCATACTTTGTCCTCTCGAGGTTTGGGGCAGTCCTTTACCGAGTGTCCATCGACTGCATAGCACTTGTAGCAGGTCAAGATCGGGATAAATTGTTCCTGTTCAATTTGGTAGTGAGGAATGCTGAGGTAGAACAGTTTAAGTCCTGCCTCAGTTGCTTTCTTTGCCTGCGCAATCTGTTTGAATGTTACTTTGATGTTGTGAGAGCGTGGAAACTTGTAGATGTTCTCCACATGTTCCTCCCGAATGAAGGTGTTGTTGCAGGTTATTTCTTGTATGATATCATCCTCATTGTTGTCGTAGATGATGTTGTCTACGTTTCTTAGGATGACGGATTTACTTGAGCGCAGTTGTGGGGGAAGGACAGGTTCATAGTCATTGGCCAGGAGATCTCGAGTGCATTCCTCTGAGAAGATCTTGTCAGCATTCGAGTCATCTGCCGTCAGTATGATTAAAGTATCATTGGCGGGAAACACTTTCAAAGTGGCTACTTCAGATTTAGCCAGGACCTGTAGCAATCCAATCTGGGTGTTCCGGAGTTTAGGGCGGGAGTGTTTAATTTTAACTCTCGCCATCTTCACGCATGGAAAAAATCTCCCTCTCTCTCTCTCTATATATATATGTATACTAATATACAATATATATATATATATATATATATATATATATATATATATATAAATAGTTTGTCTGTTTATATATTTATTTACCCCTTCCTTAGCTTATACACACACACACACACACACACACACACAAACATACACATGTACATCAGTAAATGTACACATGTACGCAAGCCTATGTGTCCATATATATGTACGGGACTGAATAAATAAACAATCTAAGTAGACAAACAAATGTCAGCAAGCAGTCCGGCAGTTCCCTACAGTAACGGGGGGCCTAACTCCCCTGTGGTGTACCAAGCTCTAGATGCTTTTCCCGGGAGAGTGTCCCTTGGTCCACACCTGGGCCCGCCGCCCAAAGAGATAATCCCCCACCCAGTGCAGCAATCTTCCCCTTACCCCCAAGCTAGCTAATTCATATAAAATTACTTCTCCATTGGCCTTATCGAAATCACCCTTGAGGTCAATGAATACCCTGCAGTAGTCAGTATCGCTAGAAAGGCACTTAATGACGGCGTCTTTTGTCCCTTTACCTTTCATAAAGCCATACAGATTCACACGTAGAGACAATTTAGTATCCTTGGTGAGGGTGGCATAAGCTGGAAGTGTGAGTGTTTCACTATGAGCACTGCAACCATCACCCAGGACCAAATGTCCTATACCTTTAACAATCTGTATTGTCTTACTTATCTCATTAACAGCACAATTAAGAGTAAATTGCATAGGCTTATTCGTAGAAAAGCACCACTTATCGTTATTCTTAACAAATACAGGAACAAAGTTTTTAATGACTCTTTTCCTACAAAGCTGAGGCGCAAAGTCCTTGTTGAGGAATGTAGCACTCTCACATGTGCTAGTACTTGACCTCAGCACTGGACTCTGCGGCTCGCACACCAGCAACTGCTGATGAGTGCGGCACTGAGTGAAATCGTCCATAAGCATATAATGTAAGCGATTTTCACTCAGTGCAATGAATTTGGCAGAGGGGACAGTCTGTACATAGACATCTGTGTCAGGGACTTTATAAGGCAAGGAAGTGATCCGGAAGACATCAAAAGTATCTGCCGGGTCACCCTGAACCGGACCATAGTAAGTAGAAGCACACTGAAGAGGGAGTCTTGCGAAGCACTACCTTAACGAGATCCCTATATAACGCAAGGTATTCGGGTCGAGCAGGGAAAAGCAGTCCTGGTCTCATTAAAGAAATATTATTTAAAAGTTCCAGCAATAAGGTATTTGGCACGATGTCCACACTCAGACGAGCTTGCATCATATTCTGTAGGCCTAACTTAATCCTCACATGATCGGCAATGATATCCGACAAAGCTAACTGGAGATTAAGAAAAGCCTCAAATATGCGAGCTTCGCCTTCTAACGCTAGAGTTTTTATGGAGAAGAGCCGAATTACAGCATGTGAAATATTAGCTGCCCGCTGCAGTTTAGTAATTGCAGCATGCATATGTGACATGTCTCTTATGGTCGCATTTAGTATTTGGGAGTGAACATTTAACACTCGACGCTCATTCTCGGACATCTGTTCAATTTGACCCAATCTAGTGTGAATTTCGTCCACCTGATTCTGGGTAGCAGTCCCAAATAAAGCATTAGCAATATTGCCAACAAGATCAATTGCGCCTCTAGTTCTACGACCTGACAGTGGTTTATCCGACAACAAATAATTAACAGAGTTCTTTAAGTCATCAAATCTAATTCTAAACTCATGTTGAAATGATTTCAAAGTCTCTCTTAATGACGACACAAGGGTGGATGAGTTGTCCATGTGATCTATATTCCACTGGACAGAGTCAACCAGATCCTGTGCCTCAGTAAGTGGTCGGTATAACTCATCCTGTATTAACAAGACAGGGACAACATAATAATTTCCAGTTGATATAAGTTTGGAGACTGGAGAATAGATGAGGCCTGTTGGAGCAGGTTTCTCAACGTGGGGGTCAATGTGCCTAGTCTTTCCTGATACTACGACTGCGAGCAGCATAATCTGGAACAAAAATAAAATAGCATGACTAGTAACTTATTCTTTACTTGTCTTCCTGTCAGTGTGTTCTATTGGCCTATCCATAACTAGAGGTAAATCGTCTACTGTTGTGCGTGATCTTAGGCTGTATCTAGGGGCCGACGCAGGGCTGAGGCCGCTAGCCGGGGAGAAACGATCTGGCGCCGGGCCGACCACTTTACTCGGGGACTCCCCTTCTCCACTCGCCTTGTGACTGCTCGCTCCGTTTTCTATCTCGCCTCCATCCTCGCTCTCATTTTCGCTTCTACTTTCATTATCACTTTCATTCCCACTCTGCTGAACTGGGTTGGTAGCACCCATAGAGCTTTGATTTGCTGGCGTGTTGGATGATTGTGTCGTACCGCGGCTAGATACCGGAATGGCTGTAAAATCATCTGAACCGTCCTCGCCATCACCATCATCATCATCATCATCTGTTTCATGTACTGGGTATGCCCTACGTACATTCTTATTATCCTTAGTGGTGAGGCAAGATTCGGGGATTACTCGCACACGATCAACATGAAGGGTGGAGACAGCTCCATCCTTCACACGTCGTACTTTAATTACAACATCACTAACACGCTCCGTGACTCTGTATGGTCCTGCATAGAGAGGCTGTAACTTCTTAGCAACTCCCCGTTTAGGAATCGTGCGTACGTACACTCTGTCTCCTGCCTTGATCGGTTTTACTACAGCCTTTTTAGCCCTGTAATTCTCATTCTCGGTACTAGCCCGGTCCAAATACAATTGACATCTTTGAAATACTTTAGTGGCCATGGCTGCTAGCATATGTTTCGCATCATCTACATTGTAATGAGGTTGAGTCTCATGTATCGTTTCATAGGGTACTTGTGGGTCTCTCAGGTACAACAGGAAATAGGGCGAGTCCCTGATCGACCTATTATACCCTGAATTATAAGCTATGCATGCCAAATGTATCATTCGGTGCCAATGGTTTGCATTACGTCGATCATCGAACGTAAGATTTGAATGACAGTTCCGTTCACTCTTTCTACTAATCCATTCGCAGAAGGGTTATACGGAGTCGTAGTGACGTGCTTCAATTTCAATATTTCCGCAATGCCGCGAAGATACCACTTCAATGATCCCTAAACCGGATGCGCATCTTGCTGCTTCCGCAGTTCGTCAAGATTCCAGCTAACAGTGTCTGTATCGGTCACGCCCCTCGTAACAGCTATAAGTTCTATATCTTCGTCTTGCTCTCTGCGGAGACGTGACAAGGCGTCAGCCACTCGGTTCTGGTGTCCTGGCAGGTAGGATACCTCTAAGCCGTATTCGGCAACCTGTATCTGCCATCTAGCTATTCTGCCAGAAGGCTCCTTCACATTAAAGAGCCACGTGAGGGTCGGTGATCCGTCTGCACAATCACTTTGTATCCCAAGACAAGAGGCCGATATATCCGCAATCCGTACACAATACTTAAGGCTTCTTGCTCGATAGTGGCATAATTAAGCTCAGCTTTATTTAATGCTCTACTAAAATATGTCAACGGTCTAAGGTGTCCATCCTCATCTTCCTGTTGTAACACCCACCTATCGCAGTACCACTCGCGTCAGTTGTCAGATAGAATGGTTTATCAAAGGAGGGAAACTTGAGTACGATGTCGTCAGTAAGCTTACTTTTCAGACTTCTAAAAGCTTGATCAGCCTCATCGTTCCACTCGATTTTTTGTTTACTGTATTTCACTTCCTTCTTTCCACGAGTCAATTTTGTGAGAGGCAGAGCAATCTTAGCATAGTCACTTATGAATCTACGGTAATAATTAACTAACCCTAAGAAAGATTGGAGTTCCTTCAGTGTCTTAGGAACAGCAATTTCCCTTATGGCTCGGACTTTATCCAGTTGGGGCCGCAAGCCTTCTGCAGAAATTATGTGTCCGAGGTAAGACACTTCATCTTTGAAAAAACTGCACTTCTCTAACTTAAGTTGAGCTTCCTTAAGTCTGGCAAGGACTTCATCTAGGTTCTGTACATGTGAATCAAAATCCTCACCATAGACAATTATGTCATCCAGGTAAGTATGACTGATACGCCCTGTCAGTCCTATCAGGACTTCGTTAACGATCCTTTGGAACGCAGCAGGGGCATCTTTTAAGCCAAACGGTAGACTATTATATTCCCAATGACCGTCTGGTGAGGAAAATGCGGTCAGCGGTCGTGACGCCTCATCCAGAGGGATCTGATGGTATCCTTGCCTCAAATCCAAGCTACTGAATACAGTATTTTCTCCTAACTGGGAAAGAATTTGTGCAATGTTTGGCAATGGGAAGGGGTCTGATGTTATCTGCTTATTCAAATGGCGAAAATCGAGACAAATTCTTAGTCTACCATCCTTCTTGGCCACCGGGACCAAGGGTGAACAATATGGTGATCTAGAAGGACGTATTATATTTTGCTCCCTTAGTTCATTTAGCTGTTGCCTAAGAGTTTCGTGATACCTTACCGGTACCTTATAAGGACGACGGTTTACAACCGGTCCTGTAGCACAGATGTGATGGAGGAAATAAGGTGTAATATTCAGTGGTTCAACCCACTGTCGGGAGGACGCGCCTGTGTGTGACTCACACCCCAGAGCGATCAGTGGGGGGTACACTCCAGAGGTGAGTAAGCAAAGGCAATCTCAGTAATTAGATATAGACACCTACTATATCTACTAAGGCCAGGGAGGAAAATGAGGTCTAGCTAACCTAACTTTATTGAAAAACGCCCTAGTGGCGAAAAAAAAGAAAAAGCTAACGCCGTTGAGGCAACCCTGCAGCTAGAGGAGAGCTCAGAAACACGTCTTCCTTCTCCACGACTATTCATCCAAGTCCAGGAAGCAGCAAAGACAGCAACAATATTAATACTCGAAGGAAGGCCAAAAGCAGAGTACAGGAACCAGTTTATGTCAACGTTTCGCCCACAAAGCTTCTTCAGGAACATCATTACTGGACAACACTCCACTCCTTAAACAGACCCAAGCCTGACTGGTAGTGCAGGATTGTGTACTTGTGTTCTGGTCACCATTCAGGCTTAGGTCAATTTAAATAGTGAAGCACTGTCTACTGGTGTTGTTCCTGAAGAAGCCTTGGGGCAGAATGTTGCAAGTGGGATTCTGTACTCTGCTTTTGGTCTTTCTCTATATACAGCAACGAATACACCATAATTTTACTGTTTATCTTCCTTATGAAAGCTTACCCAGAATCCAGCTAAATGAAACGAGTATTTCCCCATCCAATTTTTATCCCATACTTCACACTCGGGACGATTTGCATCAGTATATGACCGATTCCCGCCTCAGTGTTACGAGTCCTTTGACGGAAGGTAATCGAATATTGTTTTTGCTGGGTTTTATGGGCCGGCTAAATGCCTCACACATAGTAAAGCCTCTAGTCATACAAGCCTCCGCACGCAACATACTGGTGAAGCACAAATGGTGATGGGTTTCTGTAGTGAGAATGACGCCAGATCCAATATTAACCCTCTGCAGTTCGGGACAGCTCTAGTATTACGCAAGTCTAATTGAATGTTGTTTTTGCTCAGTTACAGTATATGGACCAGGTTAATGTCTCTCACATTGGGAAGCCTTAAGTCTTACAAGGTTAGGCACGCAACTCAGAAGCACAAATGGTGATGGGTGTCTGTAGTGAGAGTGATACGTAAATGTGTTATAATGATTCATCTCGTCAGTCTGCAATATGAACCGACAAGGTGATCACATATGCAAGTATGTCCGTGAGCAAAAAGCCTCCAACACCTATCTGCCAGTTGAGGCAATGGAAGGGTACCACATGAACTAGTTTCTTGTGATAGCAATATGAAACACACATGAGAAAGGTATCAGAAGGAACGATACTCTCATTTGACAAGAGTGAGAAATACGGAAAGTAGGACGCAAGGCTGGCAGAGAATTTTGACTCCACATGAAAATACTTAATATCAGGATTCTCTTTAAATGGCCGCCTTGGTTTGAGTTACCCTAAAAACAGATCACGAGACAAAAACGCTTTCACTGAGCGACCGTGGATCTCCAGCTGAAAGTATACTGATGGTTAAATAGTAGTGATATGTACGTTGGTCTGCTGTAACATCACATATTAGTTCTGTAGTGTGTTTTTATGAGCAAAGTGCAACACCAGTAGATTACATGACCTCCCCCCCTTTCCTTGAGCGCGCACCCCCCCCCCCCTACACACATCTACAAGCAAGCTAATCAGTTTCCACATCTTAAAGTTGTACAAACCTACCTACATGCAAGATATACAAGGAAAGTTATTACGAAAATGGTTATGGTCATCATCTTGCTCGTTCATTGGCGAGTTTCCTTAATTGGCCTCTGTGTGTGGTTTATGGCTTCTCTCTAGACTTGAAGGACTTGTATCTCAGTACTTGAAGCGTATTGATTCCTTGTTTTTTATACTGTGATAATTATAGGTCTTTCACAATAACCTGGCCCATTATTTTCGTCCTTCATACATATATCTCCTGGTCCATTTTCTCGTCCTTCATACATACATCTGCCACCCATTTCTGTATTACCTTCACCTTCACTTGGTAGATTTTTGTCCTGTATACCTACTTCGACCATCCATTTCTACTGTACACTCACTTTAAGCTGGTCCAAATTTACGTCTTCCATACAAACTTCACTTATCAATCAATCAGTCAGTCAGTCAATCAATCTAACTGTCTACCTGTCTGTCACCAGATGCCTTAATCCCGTCAGGAAGTGACCACAAATGAATCACCTCCATGTCACCCTTTCCTCCTCCATATGGCGACCTTCTCTGCAACTCACGCCCCCTTTTCTCACCTTAACCCTTCCTCTCTAACTTCACTCCCCTCCACAGTTTCTCGTATTGAAATAGATAATTTTCTGACCTGAAGTTTCCTTGTCTTGCTTCACTCCTATCCAAAGGCCTCTCGTATTGAAATAGTAATCCTCTCATCTCAAGCCCTCTCCTACTTCTCTCGTCTCCAAAGTCTCTCATATTAAAGGCGATACACTTTCTTAGTATTCTGGTCCACCTCGGTCTCTTAAATTGGTCTCGGGTCCTCAAGGCACAATCAAAAGCTGTAGGTGTTTCGTCTGGGCAATAAAACGATTTCTTTGAGACTTCCCTTCCAGTTTATTGGCTGTAAAATCTACCGTTCTTGAGTTTTCGGTGATACAATACATTTTGTGTTCTGGCATGACATATAAGTTAATTGTGCATCTTTTTTTTTCTTTTGAGAGAGAGAGAGTGGGTGAGTGGGTGTGTGCGTGCGTGCATCCTTTACCGCAGCATTTTGTAAGTAGAAAATGGAAAACTTTGACCAGTTCCCTTTCGCTACCTCAGTCCATGTAATAAGGTGCTGGAATTTCCTATCAGCAAAAGGCATGGTATCACTTTTCTCTCATGTCATCTCAGTTTATATTTTTATTTTTATATTTTCCTTTTCCCTACTTTCATTTATTCTTTCCCCCATTTATATCCTCCACACTCCTACCTTCATTAATTCTTTTCCTTATTGTAATTTCCCTTATCATGCAAATCACTTAGGATCCTCGCAAGCCTGTACTTAGAGCCGGTAGCATCAGTGGTTATAATCATTCCAAGCAGGAAAATTGTACACTTGAAATACACAGGCTCTTCGACTTATGGTCCTCCTCATTATAAAGGGTGAGGCATAAGTCTGTAGGCATATGGAAAGGACACATCTGAGGTTATCCTGTGTGTGTGTGTGTGTGTGTGTGTGTGTGTGTGTGTGTGTGTTCTTTATCGCGTTCGTGTTCTTGAGGCAGTTCTGCTTCATCACCAAACTAGATAACAAAACTCTTCCACACACTCAAAAGACTCACCAGAAAGTTCAGTCCGTTCACGCCTCACAATTTCCACATAATAATAATGATAATAATAATCATCATCATCATCATCATCATCATCCAGACCTCCTTTACCACCCTACGGCAGGGTGAGAAGTAGCAACGTCCAGACAACCTAAGTTTGCCCAGTTCAATGGACCACGCTTCCATTCACTCATTAGTCAAGCCCCCGGAATCCTGGCTCCATCAGATAAACCAAAAAAACTTTCACCACGTTCTGTAGCTTCTCATATACCTATCTGATACAGTCAATTAGAACGCTGTCACGTTAAAATGGGGTGCCAAATTCCTGGTTATGCACTTCTCACAACATTCATCCAACCAGGCTCACCGACTTCCATACCTCTCATCCCAGCACACTCATCCACCATATCTCTCCACCTTCTCCTTGGCCTACCTCTCCTCCTCCCTCCTTCAAATTCGCTCAGATATACCATTTTCACCACTCTATTATTATCCATTCTCTCCACATGACCATACCATCTCAGTACACTCTCTTCGATTCTGGTGTCCACCGACTTCCTCACTCCACATCTTCCGCGAATCGTTATTTCGTATCCTATCCACTCTCTGTACTCCACATAAATTCCTCAGCAGTCCCATCTCCACTGCTCTCACTCTTGACTTTTCATTTTCATGCCACACCAAGCATCATCAGCATACAACAAATTTGAGATATTCCATCCATCACCATTCATTACCAACGCCATCCTTGTCCCCATTACTCGTGTTTTCACTTCGCGCACACACACACACACACACAGTACAGGGAACCTCTACAAATGGTAAGAAGCAGACAAGAAACATTCAGATATTATGGATCTACAGTAAGAAGTGTGAACGTCGGGGGTAGGGTTGCGAGAGGCAGACCGAAAAAGACCTGAGACGAGGTCATAGAGTGTGACCTCAGGGATAAGGGACTGAATAGGGAGGCTGCCAGAGATCAAGCAGTGTGGAGAGCCATCATGTGACTAAGGCCGACGCATGCAAGCTTATTGGAGCTTTTATAAAAGATACGATACGATCACAGTACAAAGCAACTGATTAAGCAGGAAATAACTTAGTGTAGAATCCGAATGCAGTATAGATATCGCTGGGAAATAAGCCAGGAAAGATGTGATAAACTATAGATTAGGTGGAAGGTATGGAAATCACAATCCACTGAGTGTCCACATATAGAGCCACATGGAAATTTATATTAGACCACCGCCATTAAGAAATAAAAGTACCTTTTAACATGAGGCAACGTAAGAACAAGAGAGAGAGAGAGAGAAAATAAAAACGAAATGACAATGGACGGTATAAAGATTAGTCGAAGTTACATAAGGGTCCCCTACATTATGTGGGAATTTTCTTTATTGCAAGCCCCGCCCCCAATGCGGCGTCTACCTGTCTGCCTCTACCCATTTAAAACCCCTATGCCCAGTCAGCGACCCTCAGTGTTGCTCTTGGTGTGGTGGGGTGTACATCTGCTTCGCTTAGCTCATTGGCGCCAAGCCGTCTACCTCTACTTTCACATCTCGCCGCCATACCAACGGTTACCGCCTTAGTTACACCAATGTTAGGTGGTAGTGTTGACGTGTGCCGCCCAGCTCCGCGGTGCCATGCTGTCTAGTTATCCACAGCATCCTAATGCACACCAGTCTCGCACTGACAAATGAGGAAGTGAAGGAGCATTGTGGTGTGGATATGGATGTGACAGAAAGCGTTAGGAGAAATACACAGTTGGGGTGTGAGCTAGAGGGGAGGGCATTGAAGTGGGAGGGGGGAGGGCACCACTGCTTACGAGATGGAAGCGTCGGTGTAGTGTTAAATGGCCGCCTTGGTTTGAGTTACCCTAAAAACAGATCACGAGACAAAAACGCTTTCACTGAGCGACTGTGGATCTCCAGCTGAAAGTATATTGATGGTTAAATAGTAGTGATATGTACGTTGGTCTGCTGTAACATCACATATTAGTTCTGTAGTGTGTTTTTATGAGCAAAGTGCAAACACCAGTAGATTACATGACCTCCCCCCCTTTCCTTGCGCGCGCACCCCTCCCTACACACATCTACACGCAAGCTAATCAGTTTCCACATCTTAAAGTTGTACAAACCTACCTACGTGCAAGATATACAAGGAAAGTTATTACGAAAATGGTTATGGTCATCATCTTGCTCGATCATTGGCGAGTTTCCTTAATTGGCCTCTGTGTGTGGTTTATGGCTTCTCTCTAGACTTGAAGGACTTGTATCTCAGTACTTGAAGCTTATTGATTCCTTGTTTTTTATACTGTGATAATTATAGGTCTTTCACAATAACCTGGCCCATTATTTTCGTCCTTCATACATATATCTCCTGGTCCATTTTCTCGTCCTTCATACATCTGCCACCCATTTCTGTATTACCTTCACCTTCACTTGGTAGATTTTTGTCCTGTATACCTACTTCGACCATCCATTTCTACTGTACACTCACTTTAAGCTGGTCCAAATTTACGTCT
This sequence comes from Coenobita brevimanus, assembly GCF_032717465.1. Taxonomy (NCBI): domain Eukaryota; kingdom Metazoa; phylum Arthropoda; class Malacostraca; order Decapoda; family Coenobitidae; genus Coenobita; species Coenobita brevimanus. The sequence goes on from NC_137014.1 coordinate 45,953,698, forward strand.
TCCATACAAACTTCACTTATCAATCATTCAGTCAGTCAGTCAATCAATCTAACTGTCTACCTGTCTGTCACCAGATGCCTTAATCCCGTCAGGGGTGACCACAAATGAATCACCTCCATGTCACCCTTTCCTCCTCCATATGGCGACCTTCTCTGCAACTCACGCCCCCTTTTCTCACCTCAACCCTTCCTCTCTAACTTCACTCCCCTCCACAGTTTCTCGTATTGGAAATAGATAATTTTCTGACCTGAAGTTTCCTTGTCTTGCTTCACTCCTATCCAAAGGCCTCTCGTATTGAAATAGTAATCCTCTCATCTCAAGCCCTCTCCTACTTCTCTCGTCTCCAAAGTCTCTCATATTAAAGGCGATACACTTTCTTAGTATTCTGGTCCACCTCGGTCTCTTAAATTGGTCTCGGGTCCTCAAGGCACAATCAAAAGCTGTAGGTGTTTCGTCTGGGCAATAAAACGATTTCTTTGAGACTTCCTTTCCAGTTTATTGGCTGTAAAATCTACCGCTCTTGAGTTTTCGGTGATACAATACATTTTGTGTTCTGGCATGACATATAAGTTAATTGTGCATCTTTTTTTTTTTCTTTTGAGAGAGAGAGAGTGGGTGAGTGGGTGTGTGCGTGCGTGCGTCCTTTACCGCAGCATTTTGTAAGCAGAAAATGGAAAACTTTGACCAGTTCCCTTTCGCTACCTCAGTCCATGTAATAAGGTGCTGGAATTTCCTATCAGCAAAAGGCATGGTATCACTTTTCTCTCATGTCATCTCAGTTTATATTTTTATTTTTATATTTTCCTTTTCCCTACTTTCATTTATTCTTTCCCCCATTTATATCCTCCACACTCCTACCTTCATTAATTCTCTTCCTCATTGTAATTTCCCTTATCATGCAAATCACTTAGGATCCTCGCAAGCCTGTACTTAGAGCCGGTAGCATCAGTGGTTATAATCATTCCAAGCAGGAAAATTGTACACTTGAAATACACAGCCTCTTCGACTTATGGTCCTCCTCATTATAAAGGGTGAGGCATAAGTCTGTAGGCATATGGAAAGGACACATCTGAGGTTATACTGTGTGTGTGTGTGTGTGTGTGTGTGTGTGTGTGTGTGTTCGTTATCGTGTTCGTGTTCTTGAGGCAGTTCTTCTTCATCACCAAACTAGCTCCCGTAACATCACTAACCAACACCGATGACTGGCACCTCAAATCACTAGCTCCCTCGACCAGTGCCCAGTTATCAAGCCTCTTCCCCTGTATGTTGCTGAGAGGAGAATTGGGTGATATTTTTATAGCCTCGTGACTGACTTGAGATGGCATAGTACTCGTTACCAAAAGTGTATCAGGCGCCTTGGTCATAATTCTTAGTCCTTTCGAAGAGATTACATTTAAACGATTCAGTTTAGGTTTAG